>NW_013677777.1:7192-9946 GCF_000517525.1 Limulus polyphemus | reverse complement strand
ATATTAGTTGAAGTTTAGTAAGACGGAGCTATGTTGTAAATGTTATATTAGTTTAGTAAGACAGAGCTATGTTGTAAATGTTATATTAGTTTAAGTTTAGTAAGACGGAGCTATGTTGTAAATGTTATATTAGTTTAGTAAGACAGAGCTATGTTGTAAATGTTATATTAGTTTAAGTTTAGTAAGACAGAGCTATGTTGTAAATGTTATATAAGTTTAGTAAGACAGAGATATGTTGTAAATGTTATATTAGTTTAAGTTTAGTAAGACAGAGATATGTTGTAAAGACAAACCAATGTTCCACCACTAATAAAGTTCTTCCTTATGATTATAAATCGTTGTTCGTCCACCTATTATTATGCTGTAAGTATTATATTGATTTACGTTTAGTAGGACTAAGATTGCATATTTCTTAAGCTGTAACAGTCCAACAGTCCTAGAGTAACTCACTAGTATCTTAAACTTTAACAGTTTAACAACGCTAGACTCACAAACTAATATTTTAAGTTTTAACGGGTAGGCAGTACTAAGTTCACAGACTAATTAGTATCTTAATATTTTTACATGTTTCATTTCTTGATGAATGTTTGACCGCATTCTAGACTGCTTTAATTCATTATTCCTTTCATCCAATTTAATCATTTGTTTTCTTAGAAATTTCACGGTTGATCCCATCATAGTTACAACTCCACGTTTTTTTTTGTCATTTTTTTTAAAATTAAGGTTGTATCCCTACTTTACTCTATGTATAGTAGTAATGTTAAGTGTGTTTTAAATACAAGTTTTCACATTCTGTGTACACGAGTTTGAAGTTAGCAAAGGTCGTATTGTGAATTTTTCGGGGTTTATTCGAGCGATTCGACTGTCCTATGGGTTATATACGCTATGTCAAATAAATAACTTCTAAGGGAGCGTTGAGTAAATAGCGGGGAACCTGAAAAACGGTTACGCTTGCAATATGATGTTTTGTACGGAAAGTAGGATGGCCGTGTTCGAGTTTGATATGTAAACACGTAACGACGTGCTAGAACGTTTTCACTTATGGTATAGGGATAGTATATATACGACACAAACCAGTGTGCTACAGTTGCTCAGACAAATATTGCCTTTGTACGTAAATCGACGGTGTTTAAATTTCATTCCAGATTGGAAACAACTTCCTTCCTCTCAGAATATAATTTTATTGATGATGTTAATTGACTTCCTCATCAATTGGAACAGCTTCCTTCCTCTCAGAATATAACGTAGACAAAGTAAACTCCTCCGTTTTAATTTTATTGATGAGGTTAATTGACTTCCTCATCAATTAGAACAGCTTCCTTCCTCTCAGAATATAACGTAGACAAAGTAAACTCCTCCGGCTACGCGAGAGCTATCTATCTGCGCTAGCCATCCCTAATTTAGAAGTGATAGATTTAGAAGGCAGCTAATTAACACCACTCGCCGCCAACTCTTTGGATACCCTTTACCAACGAATAGTGGGATTAACTGTCACATTATAACGCCCCCACTTCTTCGTACTCGCAATGATTACAACAGAAATGCGTACATTTTATGCGAAAGATTTTCCAATTGATCAGGAAGTCAATTAACCTCCTCAATAAAATTAAAAAATATTACTGAATTCTAAAATCCTTCACAAGCGATAGGTTTCTGCTACAAATGACACGGTGGATGACGCGAACAACTAATCTTTATGTTAGTTGTAAGTTATATTCCTTTTTTTTTTGCTTACTTTGTTGAAATTTTGCGCAAAGGTATTTATTGCCTCTTCTAGGAGCATAAGAGATGGCTGCAACTTTATCACCCATCATTCGGTGTGAAACGCCATCTCGACTGATACGTTTGGTGTTCATTGTTGCTAAGCGCAAAGCTGCACAATGGTATATTTGTGCTGTGTCCACCACGGGTGTCGAACCCCAATCTTTAGCGTCCTGAAACTCTTATAACGTGGCCACTCCTAACAGTGTGAAGCATGAGATGGATATTGCTTTTACTTACCTCAGAGAAAAATGTTTTATTTAAGACGAGTGTTTCTTTTGTTTTTCATTTAGTGAAATTACTACCATAATTTGAAAGTTAGAATAATATTAATTCCACACAAACAAGACGAAGCAACGTAAGTAAGTAGTTTCACTTTTAATCCTGCTAGGTGGCGTGATGCATGGAGCTGATAAGTAACTTAAACTTAATGGTGGGAATTTGGTAAGGAATATTTCCAAATCCTGTCCATGAGTTAGAAATATAGATTTTGGACCAAAGAAACTCCTTGTCCTGACATGACAACACAATAGGCTATCTGTACTCTCCCCACTACGGGTATCGAAACCCGGTTTCTAGCGTTGTATGTCTGCAGACATGCCGCTGTGCCACTGGGAGTCCCAAGAATAAGTCTGTCATTTGTGTTAGAAAGAATGGAGCTGAATTGTTCCGAAACGCCAAGAATAAAAGTCTATCATTTGTGTTAGAAAGAATGGAGCTGAATTGTTCCGAAACGCCAAGAATAAAAGTCTATCATTTGTGTTAGAAAGAATGGAGCTGAATCGTTCCGAAACGCCAAGAATAAAAGTCTATCATTTGTGTTAGAAAGAATGGAGCTGAATTGTTCCGAAACGCCAAGAATAAAAGTCTATCATTTGTGTTAGAAAGAATGGAGCTGAATTGTTCCGAAACGCCAAGAATAAAGGACGTATCATTTGTGTTAGAAAGAATGGAGCTGAATTGTTCCGAAACGCCAAGAATAAAGGACGTATC
>NW_013677777.1:5245-6485 GCF_000517525.1 Limulus polyphemus | reverse complement strand
TGCCTGTTGTCAAGTGGTTACATTGATCGACTGCCTGTTGTCAGGTGGTTACATTGATCGACTGCCTGTTGTCAGGTGGTTACATTGATCGACTGCCTGTTGTCAGGTGGTAACACTGATCGACTGCCTGTTGTCAGGTGGTTACAATGATCGACTGCCTGTTGTCAGGTGGTTACAGTGATCGACTGTCTGTTGTCAAGTGGTTACATTGATCGACTGTCTGTTGTCAGGTGGTAACACTGATCGACTGCCTGTTGTCAGGTGGTTACAATGATCGACTGCCTGTTGTCAGGTGGTTACAGTGATGGACTGCCTGTTGTCAAGTGGTTACATTGATCGACTGCCTGTTGTCAGTGGTTACAGGCAACAGGCAGTCGATCACTGTAACCACCTGACAACAGGCAGTCGATCATCAAGTGGTTACATTGATCGACTGCCTGTTGTCAGGTGGTTACACTGATCGACTGTCTGTTGTCAGGTATTTCCACTGTCTGTTTTCTTGGAAGTAAATTTAGGTTATCAGTATGGATTGTAGGACATATATAAGCTTTAGCCTGTGAAATACCTAGTCAACAGCATCCGTCGGGCAACCCTTGGACAACTCTAATCGAATAGTGGGATGTGACCGTGATTCTTATAACGCACCCAGGCCACTAACCACTAGGACACACACCCGTTCCCACTAGTACAGTAGTAATAAAACTATTTTCAATTGTATGTTTTCTTGGATTTCGCACGTTTTATCTTAATTGTTTATATTATTGAAATAACTATTATAAAAGTGGATTATTTTGTGACACATCGCCAGAAAGACAAAAGACAAATTATTGTGACGTGACACACACCTTTTGGGAAACAACGCACTAGACAAATATTGTTCAAAGTTTACACTTTTTTGAGATATGATACTTTTTGAACAGAGTTTTTCTTAATTTTTAAGTATAAAAATTTAATTTTGTTATGTCAGATGTAAAACGTCCAAAAATTTAATCTAAGTTTTATTTGAATCTGACAACATGAGATCTCTTTGATGAAAGAACACTTTCAGAGTGCTGGAGCGTTTACTCCTAACTCAACACTTGTCCTCTTTTACTCCTAACTCAACACTTGTCCTCTTTTACTCCTAACTAAACACTTGTCCTCTTTTACTCCTAACTAAACACTTGTCCTCTTTTACTCCTAACTAAACACTTGTCCTCTTTTACTCCTAACTAAACACTTGTCCTCTTTTACTCCTAAC
>NW_013677777.1:0-4281 GCF_000517525.1 Limulus polyphemus | reverse complement strand
GGGGCGGGGTGTGGGGCAAAGCAACTGTTTGTTTGTTTGTTTGTAATTAAGTACAAAGCTACACAATGGGCTATCTGTGCTCTGCCCACCACGGGTATCGAAACCCGAATTCTAGCGATGTAAGTCCGCAGACATACCGCTGTGCCACTGGGGGGCCAAAGCAACTGTCTACACTAAACTTAAATCAAGGTCTTTCACTTTACATATACGAATGAAGAGCTGTCTTCTGTAACTTGTGACAAACTTGGAACAGAGAGAGAGAGAGATCTTACACGACATGTTATGGTAGTATGTTTATGTGATATGTATAGCGGTCATGTCGCTAAGTCGTACAAAATGTGAACTCTAAAAGATGTAGAAAATCAGTACGTTGTTGTATTGTAGAAATATATATACATAACCGAACTGAACAGCCAAAGCCAGCTAACGCACAGCTGAAAGAAATTGTTTGTTTTCGCACACAGCTACTCCAGGGCTGTCTATACTAATTATCCCTAATTTTAAAATGATAAGCTAGAGGAAAACAGCTAGTCAACACCACCAACCGCCAATTCTCGGACTACTCTTTTACCAACAACAAATAGGATTGATCGTCACATTACAACGCTTCCACGGCAGAAAGGATGAGCATGTTTGGTGACCGGATTCGAACTCGTGACTCTTAGATTGCGAGTTGCGCGCCCTAACCTCAAGGCCATACCAGGCCTAGGTGAGAAGCAGGTTGTACTTTGTCCTAACCTCCAGGCCATGTCAGGCCTAGGTGAGAAGCAGGTTGTACTTCGTCCTAACCTCCAGGCCTAGGTAAGAAGCAGGTTGTACTTTGCCCTAACTTCAAGGCCATGCCAGGCCTAGGTGAGAAGCAGGTTGTAGCTAGCCCTGACCTCAAGGCCATGCCAGGCCTAGGTGAGAATCAGGTTGTATCTTGCCCTATCCTCCAGGCCATGCCATGCCTAGGTGAGAAGCATGTTCTACTTTGCCCTAATCTCTAGGCCATGCCAGACCTAGGTGAGAAGCAGGTTCTACTTTACCCTAATCTCCAGGCCATGCCAGACCGAGGTGAGAAGCAGGTTCTACTTTCAATCATTAGTGCTTCAGGCAGAAATTATCCAGTGTTTACAAGAAAGATGTTGAGAGTTTATACGAATAAAAGTTTTAAAATCTTAAAAAACCTTAAATATAAAATTTTGTTCACAGAATGAGAGGCTTGTTAGATGAAATATTTTGCAAAGTAAACATAACTTTGTGTGAAACTTCTGAATATATATATAATCTAACCAACTGCTAGCCCTAACAGCGCGATTAATTGTGTATTATAGAATAAAAGTTGGATGTAGTGAATAACTAACTCAAAAGAAAACCGGAAGTTCTCATGATATTCTAAGGATCCGTGTGACACACAAATCCATCCTAACGTGTGTGTTACGTACTTTTTTTAAAGTAAAATTATTATTTTTCTCACTCAACAGAAGAATACAAGGCACCAAAATAGAGGTCGCTTTTTTTTGTCCGGTAAACCTAAGTAGGTTTAACTACTTTTTTATGAGGTCATGTGTGTTGTAATCCAAAGAAAAAAAGTATAAAATAATGAAACGATATGTGACCTGGTTAACGTAAAATTAAATGATTAAAAAATAATCGAGTTTGGGTGTCTCAATGCTTGTACTGGGCGGAACTCCAAGTGCCTTAACGTTCTGATACCGATCTATACCTAATTTTAGGCTTAACGTGAGACTTTGACTAACCGTTACCTGTTCAGAGTTCATTCCGCCCAACCAACGCACGACATTAAATCTGGCACCTTTGTTCAACATTCACAGCTATGAGAGTAACCCACTTGCCAAATCTTCAAGTAACCATAACAAATCTGATAATTAAATGTATATCCAGCCTAGTTTTTTTTGTTGTTGTTGTTTCGATACAATAACTCCAATCTAAGAACTCTATCTGAAGAAGTAAATCAACTAAAGTTTCAAGGTATTTATAGTACGCTCTTTCGTGCTTGCACACGTTACGTTACAGAAATTTCCCGGAAGTGACATGCTAGTACCGGAAATAACGTAGACCACACGTGCGCTGATATTTTGGAAAGGTGTTATTTAAATAACTGCCTTTAAAACTAGTTTATGGTCAAACTCAACTAAATACACATAAAAAAAAATCATGTTTAATACTAGTATTAGTATTTTATCATTTAATTCCATTTACTAAGAATACCACAAATAAAGTACCTGAAAAAAAAAACAAAAAAACCCCCTTAAAACATCAAAAGTGTTATTTCACAAAAATTAAAATTTCATATTAGGAGCGAATATGAGGCCACAGTGTACCCTAGATCAACAAAGCTATTGTTTTTGAGATTTCACCATTTACAGTAATATTACTTTTCTCTAGTGATATTACACACTATCAACATATAATTGTTTGTTTGTTTGTTTTGAATTTCGCGCAAAGCTACGCGAGGGCTATCTGCGCTAGCCGTTCCTAATTTAGCAGTGTAAGACTAGAGGGAAGGTAGCTAGTCATCACCACCCACCGCCAACTCTTGAGCTACTCTTTTACCAACGAATAATGGGATTGACCGTCACATTATAACGCCCCCACGGCTGAAAGGACGAGCGTGTTTGGTGGGACGGGGATTCGAACCCACGACCCTCAAAATGCGAGTTGTGCGCCCTAACCACCTGGCCATGCCGGGCCGACAGCATATAAAGATTTCTGTTAGTTTAGTGCCTTGTTAAGCAAAGATAACCCAATTTGTAGTTTTGGGTTTTGCCCCAAACAAACATCAACCTACAAACGCTGAAGTCATGCAATTTTACTATAGAAAAATGATATAATTATTACTGAGATCGAACCCAGGATTTTAACTACCGCTGAACCACCAGGAGAATTGAAGGTTCTTATTATTGAGATCGAACCCAGGATTTTAACTACCGCTGAACCACCAATGAAATAAATTTATCTCTCCAAATGGTTTCTCTTCACAACTTAGTGTTTCGATCTAAAATATGCACGAACTTCTAGAATTGATATAAATGAACTCTGACCTTATATTTGAACTATCCCTCCCTTTCACTTTGTCCAACAATTAGGAAAAAGTCCACGTCATCCGAGTTGAATCTTCTGAAAAAAAGCTGCTTTACGGTTTGAGCGTCGAATACAAAATGCATGACTTGTCTTAATAATATTTGTGGAGTTAAATACAAATATATATAGTTTTATAACTCTATCCTATATTACTTTAACATTTAAAGAATACCTTTCGTAAAAACCAGGAGTTTAATTTGATCTTAACAGAGTTTTGTAAAAAGAAAAATATATATATATATATAAGAAGAATTTTATAATCAATAAGTATCTTATGCTTCAAATAAACTGAAAATATTGGGTTTTTTAAATAAAAGTATTTAATACACTTTTTAAACTGCATTAATCGTGCTTGAAATGAACCAGTTCTTTTTCCCACGCCCAGTGTGACACACAGGCGTGATTATATTATCTGTCATATGTGGCTGTGGCTAAACAATGACTTTAAAAAAAGTCAAGTATCCGGGAACAAGCCGTTTACATCGTTAACGTGACCTGTTCTTTTCATATTCTTGAGCACGTTTCGAGTGTAGAAAGAAAGTCACTATATCGTATTGGTTATTTAATGGTGACAGTAGATATAACGTCAGTTTATTGTAAACACATAATTCAGGTTTCATCTTGATAGGTTAATACGTTAGTTATTGTAATTTAAATCTTATAGTACAGTTCACATATGTACTTTTAGAAAAGTTGTATTTTCAGACGTTTTTTTTTCATGTATTTATAAAGAATCTCACAGGGAAATTTCCTAATATGTTTCTCACTTGAAGGACTCTCTTGATCATTTTGTTTCATAATTTGTAACTTTATATAGATAGAAGGAGTTTCAAGGAGTTACTTCTATTTGATCTTTATGTTTTATAATTTGTAACTTTATATAGGTAGAAGGAGTTTCAAGGAGTTACTTCTATTTGATCTTTATGTTTTATAAATTGTAACCTTATATAGATAGAAGGAGTTTCAAGAAGTTACTTCAATTTGATCTTTATGTTTTATAATTTGTAACTTTATATAGATAGTTGGAGTTTCAAGGAGTTACTTCTATTTGATCTTTATGTTTTATAATTTGTAACTTTATATAGATAGAGGGAGTTTCAAGGAGTTACTTCTATTTGATCTTTATGTTTTATAAATTGTAACCTTATATAGATAGAAGGAGTTTCAAGGAGTTACTTCTATTTGATCTTTATG
>NW_013677776.1:9145-12909 GCF_000517525.1 Limulus polyphemus | reverse complement strand
AAATTTAAGAATTGCATTGTAGATTTTGTTAACAATTGGGGTTTCTATTGTTAGTTGTGAAAGGTCCTTCAGCAAGCTGAAATTAATTCTTACATATTTGAGAACCCCAATGACTCAAGAACGACTTAGTAACTTAGCAATATTAAATATTGAAAAAGACGTACTTAATACCTTAAATTTTGATAGTTTAATTGATGCATTTGCAGCAGCAAAAGCACGAATGGTTCATATAATGTAACCATGAATACCAGAATGCTACTTGTACAAGATCTAGTTAAGTATATTGTTGTGTCAGCGAGGTCACGTGACTAGTATCACGCCACGTCCTTCTCGAACTTTCATGAATTATCGGGAGACTACTAGATTGGGGGTATACTGGTATATATATATATAAGACGGCCACAACGTGACGGAACATCAGTGTAATGAGTAATTGAACTGCGGAGAGAGAACATTGTTGAGCACGTGAGACGTTCGTTGAGAATTATAGCGTTTTTTCTAGCCCGACTGTTGAAATTAAGTGTATCGCAAAGTTATATTCAGAAAGAATAAACCAGCTTTATTTAAGAAAGGGCTTGTGTCGCTAAAGTTTAGTCGGAAAGAATTTACGGAAAATTAACTAACGAACGGAGACGTAACAATATGTACAGTTTTGTAAACTAATAAAATTTGTTATTTGTAAACTTAAGTAATATCTTATCAATCTGTTTTATAATCCATGTACACCACAAGTGATTGGCTTCTCATATAAAACATAAGTTTCAAAACTAGGGATATAACAGAAATTTATTCTGCTTGCTTGAAAGATTACTCTAGCTATATGAGAACACCTAGTAGGCTATACCTCATTAGTTCCAGGTTTACAGTTGTGATATCGTGAAATGATATATTGTGACTTTATTTTAGGCCTGTGTAAGGCGGTAATTAATTCTTTATGTTATTATCATTAAGTGGGTAATGAGTCACAAAACAAATAATCAAAACATTTCAGAGGTACGGGCGCCAAAAGTGTCTTTGCCCCCGTGTGCTGAGAACCCTTGCTACGCCACTGATATGAAATGGCAATTACTTTTAAATGACATGTCAGTTGGTGGAGTAAAGAACAATATCAAATAATAAAATATAGTATTGTAAAAACATGAAAAACAAACAAAAGCAACAATAAATAAATAAAATAATGCAATTACCATGAACGAACCGCTAGATGGCAGCCTTAAATATTTATGAATGGTTTGGGCATTTAATTCCAAGAGGTAAGATTCATACAGTCTACGAGAAAAAAAGCAATGCTATTTTTTTAATTGAGATCCAGAACACATTTGTTGTTATTTATAAATTACCCCTACGCATTATGAAATCCTGTTTATATTTTACATTCTTAATTACTTAAAAACATATAAATTATTGAGATTTTTTCTAGCTTTAGCATTTGCAGCAGGAAAATCCTTTATCAAGATCTAGTATTCTAAATTCTTGGTAACTTTTCTTTCAATTAAGAGTATTACCAAAACTAACAGTCTTGTCTCTTTGAGTCAACTTTGAGTGCAAATGTGTCTTCATCAAGTTCACTCACGAAAAGTTTCACTTACCAGACGAAAGTGTCAATATAATAGTCAGAACATTTTGTGATACTGTGAAGGTATAGTTGGAAAATGTAAGCTTTTCTGTTTTCATGAATACACTGCAGCATTTTCATGGGTTCTTGAATGAAAATTTGTGGTAGAATAGCTGTCTTCAGGATACATAATTCATCTGCTAACACCAACTCGTCAATATCTTATTCAAGTTTGTTAGAAATCCAAATCACGTATGATATTTCTTCAGTTGTTGGAACCGTTCTTCTGGTTTTATTATCGTAGTATCAACTACTTTATTAAACTATTATTTCGAATAGTTTTTTAGCATTATTACCAATTGCTCTCATATTCAAACAGATTCTTTCACTCGCACGTGTTTCGTTAAACACAGGAGTCCTTTCTAGCTGTTCAGCTACTTTTTTAACATCTGCCACACCATTCGCAAATCCAGATATTCTATAATCCTTTAGCCCTGTCAGTATACGCTCCAACAACTGATATTCTCGTGACTGTAGCGTTATAGAACCCCTACACTTCGTGATTCTAGTGAAGATGCTATAAGTTTTCGGTCTCTTGTGAAGAGTCTGATTAATTTTCATCCCGAAGCAAATCTTTAGTTGGAGGTAAATGTTACAGTAGAGTCCCTCTTTCTCGCTAAGTTGCATTTCTTTTTTATTTTGTTTTCCTTTCACGAATTTTACTTTCGTGAGGTCTATATGATATTGCTACGACAGCGGAAGTCACGTGAGGCTAGTAACTCGTGATGAGTATCCAGAAGATTCACGAAGAGACAAGTGTAATCTAGATGTACGCTTTTATAGTATATAAGCCGGCAAATAAAGTGGCGGAAAAGATTGAAGTGCAGACAGGCAGAGACAGAGACGGACAATTGAGTCAAGCGCGGCAGTGACCGTAAGTAAGGTGCGTGAATCGTTGTGAATTATAGCGTGTGGTTAAGTCAAAGTGACTGTGGAAATTAAGTGTATTGCAAAGTTGAGTTGAGAAAGAATAAACTAGTTTTATTTAAGAAAGAACTTGTATCGCTGAAGTTTCTCGGAAGTAATTTCTACGGAAAATTAACAAACGAACAACCAGAGACGTAAAAATATTGTGTGTAAAGACAAACCTAATCTCGCGGGTCACACGTAAAGCCGTGAGATTGTTTCGTGTCCGATATCATCATGCACACAGTTCTGGTGAAGTCCTTGAAAAAAGAAAAAGTCACAATAGCTGCGTTATGAACAGAAAACATTTAAAATCAGGCCTTGGATCAGAGCACAGCTGCTCTCACTTTTGTTTTTAAAGGAACCTTGCTAGAAGTTGTGTTCATGACGACGTCAGATTCGAAACACTCGTATGTAATTCTACAACACTCTAGTAGGCAAGTAACCTTGCTCTAAGGCCTACCTTGGACACGCCTAGCTTTCAAGGGTGATTGAAGGTCTCGGTCTCAAGTAAAGAAAGCATAACACGCCATGACCTTCATCCTTTAATACTATTTTAAAATGTCTTAAACGTAATTAACTGGGATTCTGAAGGAAATTAATCATTATCTGAACTAATCATTTAAAGATTTTATATAAGTTTGCTGTAAATGGTTGAGTGTAGGTTTTTTCCTATCGGTATTACATAAACGCACGAAAAACAAAGATTATTCGGTAATGATTTCTTTGAAAGTCCATCAGTAATTAAGCAGTTGTTTAAGTTTACCATAAAGAAACGTTGAAGAAACAGTACTATATGATAACATTTACTGTTAAAAACTTAGAAATTTTATTTTGATAAAAAATATAATATTTTAGTCACGGGAAACAAAATAAATAAATAAATATTTACTTCAAATAATGTGGAATGTAAATTTTCTATGGTTCTTTTTCACGTTTCAGAAACTGTATACCTAAGAATATCTTTCGAGCTACTTTGATGCAGGTAAGATCATTTTTATAAGTTCTACTTGATAAACACTTAGTTACTGACGTTTACATACACTTTGACATTTTTAACCAATAATGCTACAACCGATAAGACACTTCTGCTTCCTTTTACGGTGATATATCACTATCATTATTTTTGGGGCTCGGATGACACATCTTTCATCAAGGCTGAACTAGATGTAAAAGAAATTCGGTCAAGTGGTTAGGGCGCTCGACTCGCAATATGAGGGTCGCGGGTTCGAATCCCCGTCAC
>NW_013677776.1:7106-8713 GCF_000517525.1 Limulus polyphemus | reverse complement strand
TTCCTCTAGGCTTACACTGCTAAATTAGGGATGGCTAGCGCAGATAGCCCTCGTGTAGCTTTGCGCAAAACAAACAAACAAATACTAGATTACCATGAAAAGGTGAGTTATGTAGTGGTAAGTGGTACTAGTTTTCTTCGTGAATGTGTAAATGACATGGTATGAAGACAAAGCAAATAAGATAACGGGTGTAAAATGATGAAATGCAATACAATTTTGTAAGAACATTGGAGGAGCAAATGTCTAGCTGAGATTACAAATAATTCGGAATTGACAGTAAACCTTAACTCATATAGCTGCAAAAAGTTATTTTTTCTTCTTCGTTGTTAAGCAACACA
This sequence comes from Limulus polyphemus, assembly GCF_000517525.1. Classification (NCBI taxonomy): domain Eukaryota; kingdom Metazoa; phylum Arthropoda; class Merostomata; order Xiphosura; family Limulidae; genus Limulus; species Limulus polyphemus. The sequence continues at coordinate 8,375 of NW_013677776.1, read as the reverse complement.
ATGGACTATCTATGCTGTACCTACAGGGGTATCGAAACTCGGTTTTTAGCGTTAAAAACCTTCACACTTATGACGGAACCACTGAAGGGCTGTTAATTGTCGAAGAGTAGTGCTGACACATCCAAGATGAGTGTCGAATAATTTTCTGTTATTCTAAACATGACAGTAACCTGAATCTTGTCTCTATATTCGGGAAGGACGTATTAGCAAGATGTCTGAAGTACTGGATGACCGAAAGTTTTTATATTAGTTGTCTTGGTTTGTTGAACGTGTTGTGTATATTTTAAACTGTGTAAAAAAATAGATGAAGTTTACTGTTATGCAGATGACCAGTTGGATAACAGCCTATTGTCTTTCATTATGTTTATTTGAGAAAGTAAAAATAATTTACATAACTATTATTTTTCAGCAATACGAAGAGAAAGATATCCTTATTCATGAAAAAGTTATTTTTTATGAAGGAAATGAAAAGAGACTCAAAAAACAAAAAGACGCAACAGAGCTGAAGCAACTGGAATTTTTAGTTGTTTATTGGATTCTTTTGAATATTGTTTAAGTAATGTCAAGAGTAAATTGGACTTTTCAACCTAAAAAGCACCTAATGCTCACGTGGGCTAAATGGCCAGGTCAGAGTCTATTATGGTTTAGATGTAGCCAACTATAATTTTAAACTACTGTTTAGAGGAGAAAAAGACAGATAGATCCACATTACCCTCAAGAAGTTTTTAATCTTTATAACGCTACAACTGCCGAAATTGAGGAACGTTTTTAATGGCATCAAACTTCGATCGTCGGACCCTTCGATCTGCAGACCGACACGCTAATCACTAGGCATACCCTGACCAGGTCAAGAGGAATTTCATTGTTTTCTATACTGTCGGAATATTTGAGGGCGATTTTGTGTTTCTCACTTAAAGTGACAACATATCACCCTCCAAAAGGTTTTTGCATAATTATTTCAGTGAATAACTGAAGATAAAAAAATCAATCAGTACATGATTAAAGATGAACACACCAGTTTTCAAACATGAGTACAAAATATAATTATAAGAAACAATTTTCAGATTTTAATTGTGTTGATTTGCTGTGTAAAACCATATGGTTAATGTTTTATTTGTATCTCGATATTCCCATAAACGTGATATGAATGAAATCTTCACAATCAAATGGAAACAGTGAAATTATATACCAGTTAGAAATTAATATTCTTTGCCCTTGTTTAGCTTGTTGAACGAAATCTTCACAATCAAATAGAAACAGTGAAATTAT
>NW_013677776.1:5716-6274 GCF_000517525.1 Limulus polyphemus | reverse complement strand
ATTGTTGAATGAAATCTTCACAATCAAATAGAAACAGTGAAATTATATACCAGTTAGAAACTAATATTCTTTGTCCTTGTTTAGCTTGTTGAATGAAATCTTCACAATCAAATAGAAACAGTGAAATTATATACCAGTTAGAAATTAATATTCTTTGTCCTTGTTTAGCTTGTTGAATGAAATCTTCACAATCAAATAGAAACAGTGAAATTATATACCAGTTAGAAATTAATATTCTTTGCCCTTGTTTATCTTGTTGAATGAAATATTCACAATCAAATGGAAACAGTGAAATTATATACCAGTTAGAAACTAATATTCTTTACCCTTGTTTAGCTGATTAAAGATTTGATTTATAAACCAAATTAAGCAGAAGTTTATGTTGGTTTTTTGTTTAGCTTCTTTTTAAGAGTATATGCTTAAGCAATGACTTAAATATTACTATTAGGCTTATGCACTGCTGATTCGAGATACAAAATTCAAAATGATGAATTAAATGGAAAGAAAAGCACCCACGAATTTACATAAAACTAGTTTTCTTTTTCTCACAACTTGTTG
>NW_013677776.1:0-5176 GCF_000517525.1 Limulus polyphemus | reverse complement strand
CTTGTTTTTGTTGTCGGACTTCGTTTCGAATTTTATTTCTTATTGTGTTTATTTGTGTTTTGAGAGTTGGATCTCTGGTTTGCATAAATTGTCTGCATAATTTCCTTCTTTCTTTTATCATGTCTATGATTTGCTTGTGAGGCTTCCATGTTTGTATTATTTTGGGTAGTTTTAGTTTAGGTATTGTCTGTTGAGCTGCTGTTTGTAGACACTCGGTGATTGTATGACAGTATGCATCGATTTTGGATGCTTCCGCGGCTTCGCAAACTTTGTTGTTGGAAGCATATTGTCTATGATTATTTTATAATGAGTCCAATTTGCTTTCTTGTAATTAAATTTATCTGTTTCTATTGATTTATTAGTTTGGTGGGTGAGATTGAAAGTACACCAGACTGGTAAATGGTCACTGTCTATGTCTTGTCCTACTTGAAATTTTTTGAATGTTCGACTTATATCAAACGAACATATGCATAGATCTAGTATATCACTAGTACCATATGCGTCTGATGTATGTGTCGGTGTGGCATCGTTTAGTAGGACTGTATTTATATTATTCAGGTAATCCTTTAACAAAATTCCATTTGCGTTAGTTATTTTACAATTAAATATTTTATGTTTACTGTTTAAATCTCCTGCTATTATTAGGTTTTTATGATGGCTATATAGGTTACTCAACAATTTTATATCTAAGGTTTTACTCGGTGAGCAGTATATGCCTGCTACCGTTACTTTTATGTTATTTTCTGAGATGACATCTATGGATATGCATTCATTGGTGGTAGTTATATCCACTTCAGAAACAATCAGATTTGTTTTATATATTATAAGTATTCCTCTGTTGAGGTCTCTGCTGTTTGTTCTATCTCTTCTTATTGTTGAGTAACCTTTAATTTTAAATCTGTTTAATTTATATAACATGGTTTCACTAATTATTAGTATATCCGGTTTTATGGTGTTTGTTAAATCTTCAATCTCATGTTTCTTGGAGCAAGTGCACCTTGGATGTTGACATGTGCCACCGTGAATTTAAATTAGTAATGTGCTAGTTAATGTTTTTAGAATTGCCGGAAGGAATGATGCGAGGTTGTTGTACAATATTTTCATAAGTATTTTGAAACAGTCGTCAGTTCTGGATGGGTTGTTGAGTTCATTTATAAATTCCGGTACCAAAGATACACAGTGGAACTAACAAAAACACCAGCCATAGTAGTAACTCAATGTTACCATTGCAAGGGATTTGGACATGTAGCAGCTGCATGCCAAGCCACTCCAAGATGCGTTGGCTGTGGTGAAAACCATCATATCACACAATGTACGAAACAAAAACCTGAACCAAAATGTTGCAACTGTGGAGAAAACCACACAGCCAACTACAAGGGCTGTCAAAAATACAAAACCATCAAAACCAAAATATACGAAATTAAAAACCCAAATGCACAAACACAAAAGCAACCCCAACCAACACAAACAATAACAAGAAAGACGTTACTTCCAACACCACAAACACAAAAAACAACATACGCAGCTGCAGTCACCAACACAATCACGAAACAGAGTGAAAGAGAATCTACTAATGAAACACCCAAGGACAACACCCCAGAAAACTCTAGAATAGCACAGGATAAGATATAAACTAAACAAAATGAAACCAACATGGACATGCCAATCACAAATATCATAAAAACAATAGCACTAATATTGTTCAAGGTTTAGCAACTTAATGTTTATAAGTGTTCCGCCTGTAGTTCATTGCTCTTTAGTTGCTTAAATGTAATACTTTGATTTTATTATAAAACTGAGGTTATTCAAAACTTGCATGTTCTTATTTTTGTTTCTCAGAAGAACTAGTGTTTTTTAACCCCTAGCGTTGTTTAGCGTATGAGTTGGAGTTCATGACTCAATTTGCTTCATTCAGTAGTGGGCCCGGCATGGCTAGGTGGTTAGGGCGCTCGACTCGCAATCTGAGGGTCGCGGGTTCGAATTCCTGTTACCCCGAACATGCTTGGCCTTTCAGCCGTGGGGGCTTTATAATGTGACGGTGAATCCTACTATTCGTTGGTAAAAGAGTAGCCCTAGAATTGGTGGTGAGTGGTGATGACTAGCTGCCTTCCCTCTAGTCTTACACTGCTAAATTATAGAAGACTAGCGCAGATAGCTCTCGTGTAGCTTTGCGCGAAATTCAAAAACAAACAAACAATCATTCAGTAATGAGGTGATTCGGTTTGTTTAAGGCAGAGAGTAAGCAGCCAAAAATAAATATTGAATAGTACCTAACGACTTTTGCAAAACTTTAGCATTCTCCAGGCACGTTCCCCAAAGTTCACGACAAAAAAGATCCACCATAAATCAGTGATACAGTATAACCGTCGCGACTCTGACGACCTCGCCTACGCTGAGGGAGACCTCTTTCTCATTGACCGACCATGAACACCGGCAAAACAACACGGAAAACGGACAAGGCCAACTCTGAAGATCGGAACATACATACAGAAGAAACAACCACAGCTATGAAACAACAGTCTATGCAAGATAATTTCTGTAAGTCTGACGTAGGTGTACCTGATCCAAATAACTGTAATGCTAGCCTTAAAGGATTAATTAATTTTGCTAAAGAAGAATTATCCAAAAGTAGAGCAAAAAAGAAACGAAAACTATCAAAATCACCAACAGTAAATAAAGAAACCGAAGATAGTGAGACTGAGGCTGACACTATCAACGGCAGTAATGTACAAGATAATAATGTAAGTAAACCACCTTACTCCTTGGATGTTTAACAAACATTGAAAAGGACGAAGAACAAAACACAAACACTAAATAATGATGAAGAGGGTTTTACCCTAGTAAAATCTAAGAAACAAAAACAAAGTGATAAACAAATACAAAGCGCAACAAATAATGAACAACAACACAAAACAGACAGCCAAAAACCATCATACGCAATAATAGTTCAGGGAATCCCCGGACATTTCAATCAGCCACAACTAGCAAAAGAAATTCATCGGTGCAAACCGAAAGTACAGATTACAAACATTAAACGACTACCCAGGGGTGGTGTTCTCGTTCGAGGACAAGAACCCGCAGACCTGAATAAACTATTACAGACATGGCCCGAAAACGCATTTAACACAAATGCAATAACAATACAACTTCCGGGAGCAAGGACACAACCCAGGTCATTTGTGATAAGGGGAGTGCACTACTCCATAAGCACGGAAGACATACACGACATGTTACACACACAACAAGTAAAAGTAAATAAAGTAGAGAGAATCATTTCAAACATCACAAAAAAACCAACAAACTTAGTAAAAGTATACGTTGATAACACACAAGATATCACACATTACATAAACAATGGTATCATTATGTAGATAGTTGTTGTTTTGTATATAGTCAGATACCATAACATAATTTTAAAAATCTTGTTATCTATTTTGCATAAAACATTCAGTCAGAGTAACCCTGGAGGCTGAAGTTCTAGAGTTGGAGTAGCTCTGGAAACTGGAAATTCCATAGTTGGGTAACCATTAGAGCTAGAAATTCTGTAGTCGGGGTAACCCTGGAGGCTGTAAATTTCAGAGTTGGGGATAACCTGCAGACTAGAACCTTTTGACTTGGAGTAACCCTGGAGGTTAATGTAACCCAATGTCAAGGCTCATCAGGCCGGCTGGGATACGACAGACATAGTAGTAGTTGTGATCATCCTCTGAAGACGTAATCACTGTATTAACGGTGTAATGAAAGCACTAGAGAAAATAATATTTCTCACTTAAGAATGCTGTATCAAAGTATATATTTATCTCAGTACTTCAAAATTAGGATACCAGATGTATGAAAACGTTAATGAAAAGCAATAAACGGGAAGCCAAGAATCGTGTTAGTATTATTGCTGTTGTTCTCAGTTAACAAATTATATTTAACAACCTTATAATTTCACCTCAAGGAATTGTTTGTTCCAACTCATAACTGCTTGAAGTCATCGCTCATAGACAAAATAATCTTTCTTTGATTAGGTTTGATGATATTTTCATGTATCTTTGGTTGTGCAATGATTGTTCTGGATGACAAAGCTGCCGTTTTGAAGGAATTAATCAAACAGATCAACGAGGTCATTATGAAAATATTCCAGTACATGTTATGGTAGGTTGTTGAATACAACTTACGATGATTAAATTTTAAATGAATGGCATTTATATCATCGTTTCATCATTATTTCTGTAGATGTTAGGCAACACAAGTAACACAAATTAAAAAAAAAAAACAAATAAGTTTAACAAGTTGGACAGTACACTTCACAATAAAAAAGTGCTTACAAGATTTATATGTTGCGTAACACAGATCATAATAAAAAATGTTTTTTAAGCTTTTAATGTTGCACAACACACAGGCCACTATGCAAAGGTCACAAATGTTTAATTCTCTCACGTTAAATCATATTAACATTAAGCTAAATATATTGATATGTAAGAGCAACAACAACAACTACAAAAAAACTTGGAAAGGTTTACAATTTGATGAAGGGCGAAAAAACTGAAGTCTGTTAACAATGTCGTGGATGCATTACCAAGCTAGTATGGCTTCTTAACGGCTACTATCAACATTGCTGTAATTTTTAACTTCAATAGCAACATTATGTTCAGTTAGTACATCTTTAGCAATACTGGATTTCATTTATTGAAGTGTCTTCCTTTATTTGATTGCACAACTACTTGGGTGAAACCTAAATATTTTTTCGTGCAGCAAACAACAAATGACCGTTTTTTGGGAAATGCATCCATAAAATTAAATTTATTATTTCAAAAACTCGTTTATGATAGACTGAATATGTATTTCTAGAAGGCACTTTACTGAGCAAATTGATATATTTCATATGTATATATAATGGAAGACTGTAGCAACTGCTTTTATAAGAGCCCCAAGTGCTAGAAACCGGGTTTCGTTATCCGTGGTGGGCATAGCACAGATAGGCCTTTGTGTAGCTTTGTGTTTAATAAGAAACAACAACAAGCTTTCTTAAGAAATTAATATATCAATAATAGCAATACTATCGAATTGAGCAGGTTCAACGGAAGGAGGTAATTACGAGGCTTGGAATGATGTTATTATAACTTGTGTTTAACCTTCAGTATTTACCACAATAGTTTGTGTGTATATTTCCCCAAGATATGTTTCTTTG
>NW_013677775.1:8976-13665 GCF_000517525.1 Limulus polyphemus | reverse complement strand
TATTCTTTTTATATAAGACGGCCAAGAAGTGACGGCAACAATGTAATGTGATGCTGTGTAATTGAACTGCGGACAGAGAGAGAGAATATTGTTGAGTTGAGCACGTGAGACGTTCGTTGTGAATTATAGCGTTTGTTATAGCGCGACTGTGGAAATTAAGTGTATCGCAAAGTTCTATTCAGAAAGAATAAACCAGTTTTATTTAAAAAGAGACTTGTATCGGTAAAGTTTCTTCGGAAAGAAATTTTACGGAAAATTAACTAACGAACGGAGGCGTAACAATATGTTTCTCGATGATGTGTTCGTGTTATTTCCAGGTAGACTCCTGATGTAGTTCACCTGCTTCCAGATTTTGTTTTTGAATTCGTTTACATTTGCTTTCCAGGTTAGGTTCGAGTCGTAAGCAAGGCCTAAAAAAATTGCTTATCTAACAGTCTGGACAAGAGTTCCATCTCGGTAATTCTCGGGTTTGTTTATACTAGTTTTATTATATTTTGAAAACATGAGTACCTGTGTTTTTGTTAAATTAATTTTTATTATTTTCTTTCTATCATCAGATTAAGAATGTGATTTTAAAAAGTGATCGTTATTAATAGCGCGTCGTGGAGAAGACAGTAATGATAGGTGTAAGATTGTAGGGGCGTAAAATGACGGAGCCTACCCGTGAAAATCATGTTTGGCCCACCTCCCAGGACGTTTAGGAAAAAAACTGAATTTACGGGCAGCCCAGGGTTCTACCCTGGGATACTTCCTACTGTTTTAAAATAATCTCGCCCGCTCGCTCGTTGCCTTGACAAGGGCTCTCGCTCCCCAGTGGCACAGCGGTATGTCTGCGGACTTACAACGCTAGAATCAGGGTTTCGATACCTGTGGTGGGCAGAGCACAGATAGTCCATTGTGTAATTTGTGCTTAATTACAAAAGAAACAAATAGACAAGGGCTCTGTAAAAAGGATTTGTTTTGTCTTTTGTGCTGCAAAAGCGGGAACGGAACTGTTATACACAGCAGCCACTACGGGCTCCGGGTTAGAGTCGTCTAACAAAGTTAGTACGGGCTTGTATAAGCCACAGAGCACATATTACGAAGTACCCCTGCCATCCTTGTTGTGTTTTCAAAATTCTGCAGACATTTATAAAACGCAGTGCAACAACTGTCATGATTTCTATATCGGAGAAACAAGCAGAAAAATGGAAACCAGATTCAATAAGCATTGTATTTCAAACAAACACAATATAACCAGAAAACACTGATAGAAATACAAGAACATAAACCCACGTTGAACCAGCACCAGGGGGATATCTATACCACTTATTCCTTAATGTTAACTACCATATATAATAGATGAAATATATTCACCGTCCCCTACAATTTTAAACCTATCATAACTGCCCCAGTACCCCAAAATTATAGAACAGTAAAACAGATTTTTAGGCGTTTCGAGTTCGAGTCATCGGTCTTTCTAGCAGTAAATACGTTGGTCACAACAGAAAGTCGACATGTCAGGCAAGGCCTAACTATTGTCGACATGCCAGACAAGGCCTAACTATTGTCGACATACCAGACAAGGCCTAACTATTGTCGACATACCAGACAAGGCCTAACTGTTGTCGACATACCAGACAAGGCCTAACTATTGTTCGAACCGTAAAACTCCGAAATAATTTCCAAATCAAGAAAGATCGTCGTACTTTTAAATCAAGTCGCTGAAATTTCATGAAATTTGCTTTTAATTGTTTATATTTTTTTAGAAACAATGAATAATAGCAAAATCATTAAAACTGTACCTATTTCACCGTGACATTGTGAGACTTGTTCTTCCCCCTGGACGCAAACGTTTCTTGAAATAAGTTTTATTGGTTATTTTTAAAATCTAGATTCTGATTGGCTTCATTAATTGTGTAGTTTTTCTGGTCTTTTACGCCCCAAACAAATAAAATATAGTTACTGATATAAAAATTAAGAAACATTTTATTTGTTAAAAGCTCTTCAGAAAGTGTCGCTCCCTTTATTTCCTCTGACGAGTTAGAGCTTAATACTAGCTGGGGTAGGGTGTCCAAGTTCTTTTGGAAACGTACTGTGTTTACCTGTGTTTTTAACTGAGGGTGTAAATGAACACCAAGAAAAAATTAGTGAAGTTAGGTTACACTTATGTAAAGTATACAATTAAACATTGGGACACATATATAATTTAATTAAACATTGTGACACGTATGTAATTTAATTAAACATTGTGACACGTATGTAATTTAATTAAACATTGTGACACGTATGTAATTTAATTAAACAAAGTGAAGAACGTAATTTAATTAAACAATGTGACAAAAATGTAACTTAATTAAACAATATGACAAACATGTAATTTCCTTAAAAGTTGAAAATAATTAGAAACTTTCCACTAAAAATCGTTAATCGTTCTACTTAACACTAATGTTTAGAAGTTTGTTTGTTATAGACTGTTATTAGCATGAGTTTCTACTTAACACTGGTGTTTAAAAGTACAATTTTTATTGGATGTTATTCTGCGTTTCTACTTAAAGCTGATGTTTAAAAGTACAAGTTTTTATTGGATGTTATTCTGCGTTTCTACTTAACACTGATGTTTAAAAGTACAATTTTTATTGGATGTTATTCTGCATTTCTACTTAACACTGATGTTTAAAAGTACAATTCTTGCATATTTTTTTTGTTCGGGATGGTATGGTTTCTTAAAAGAATAGAAAGATGATTATACAAAATATAGTTTAGTAATAATAATGACCACAAGATGGCAGGTCACCTGAACATCTGAGAAACGGTAGCCAACAGTATTACAACAATGTTTTAAATATACATATTTTAATCGTTTTTGCATAAGCAGCTACTTGTATAGTTCATTTATATGTTCCATATTTAGATACACGTGTATCGAAGGTATACTTATTGCCAGAAATATGAAAAAAAAATGTAAAAAATACTGCATCTAAAAACTATGACGAATTGTTGGAGTTGACATCATTTAAATATATATATATTGTTTATCACTTTCGGGTATTCAGAGTGTTGATAATTTCTGTATAATTTAACCGTCAAATGGATCATAGGAAAGCTGCGCATGCGTCAACGTACTCGATGGGCCGTCATTAAAAGACGGTGTTGCCATGGTGCATTATTAACAACTGGAAATATATCGAGAGACCAAAACTTAAGATATAACACAGGAGCTTAACGTTTAACAACTGAGTGAAACGTTAGTTTTGATTCGTGTAAAAACTTCGTATTTTACTAGTTTACGCTATGTGTTTGGAATAAAATCGTGCTACAGAGTAAAAACTGTGATAAACCATGAATTTTACATGTAGAGAGACAAGAAACTTTGTTCACGTGTTTATTTTCATTTTTGTCTGGAAAGGTTTAGGACAATTAGGCTCGGCACAGAGCTTGACCATTGGTGAGTTTGTTCTACATTTGTTTTAATGTTGAATCTACAGTATAATACGTTACTGTTTGTTAGGGTTACTCAGTTAGAAAAGTAGATTTTTGAACATTTTTTTTATCTTAACCAGCTAATATAAATCTTTATACGACCTAAAGGCCCCCCAGTGGCACAGCGGAATGTCTACGGACTTATACTGGTAAAAACCGGGTATCGATACCCGTAGTGGGCAGAGCACAGATAGCCCTTTGTGTATCAGTAACGATATCATCACCATACTTGTAGTTTGTCCTCATGTGAACTTATAGTTAGTCCTCGTGTGTGCTGATAGTTAGTCCTCATGTGTGCTGATAACTAGTCCTTAAGTGTGTTGATAACTATCCCTCATGTGTGCTGATAACTAGACCTAATGTGTGCTGATAACTAGACCTCATGTGTGCTGATAGCTAGTCCTCATGTGTGCTGATAACTAGCACTCATGTGTGCTAATAGCTAGTCCTCACGTGTGCTGATAACTAGTCCTCACGTGTGTTGATCACTAGTCCTCATATGTGTTGATCACTATTCCTCATGTGTGTTGATCACTATTCCTCATGTGTGTTGATCACTAGTTCTCATGTGTGCTGATAACTATTCCTCATGTGTGCTGATGACTAGTCCTCACGTGTGCTGATAACTAGTCCTCATGTGAGCTGATAATTAGTCCTCATGTGTGCTGATAACTATTCCTCATGTGTGTTGATCACAAGTCCTCATGTGTGTTGATAACTAGCTATCATGTGAGCTGATAATTAGTCCTCATGTGTGCTGATAACTATTCCTCATGTGTGTTGATCACTAGTCCTCATGTGTGTTGATCACTAGTCCTCATGTGTGTTGATAACTAGCTATCATGTGAGCTGATAATTAGTCCTCATGTGTGCTGATAACTATTCCTCATGTGTGTTGATAACTAGTCCTCGTGTGTGCTGATACCTAGTCCTCATGTGTGGTAATAACTAGTCCTCATGTGTGCTGATAACTAGCTATCATGTGAGCTGATAATTAGTCCTAATGTGTGCTGATAACTATTCCTCATGTGTGTTGATAACTAGCTATCATGTGTGCTGATAACTATTCCTCATGTGTGCTGATAACTATTCCTCACGTGTGCTGATCACTAGTCCTCATGTGTGTTGATAACTAGCTATCATGTGAGCTGATAATTAGTCTTCATGTGTGCTGATAACTAGCTATCATGTGAGCTGATAATTAGTCCTCATGTGTGCTGATAACTA
>NW_013677775.1:6955-8198 GCF_000517525.1 Limulus polyphemus | reverse complement strand
GTTGATACCTAGTCCTCATGTGTGTTGATAACTAGCTATCATGTGTGCTGATAACTATTCCTCGTGTGTGTTGATACCTAGTCCTCATGTGTGTTGATAACTAGCTATCATGTGTGCTGATAACTATTCCTCGTCTGTGCTGATAACTATTCCTCATGTGTGTTGATAACTAGCTATCATGTGTGCTGATAACTATTCCTCGTGTGTGTTGATCACTAGTCCTCATGTGTGGATAGCTAGTTATCAACACACATGAGGAATAGTTATCAGCACACATGAGGACTAATTATCAGCTCACATGATAGCTAGTTATCAAAATGTGTGCTGATAACTATTCCTCATGTGTGCTGATAACTATTCCTCATGTGTGTTGATACCTAGTCCTCATGTGTGTTGATCACTAGTCCTCATGTGTGTTGATCACTAGTCCTCATGTGTGTTGATAACTAGTCCCCATGTGTGTTGATAACTAGCCCTCATGTGTGCTGATAATTAGTCCTCATGTGTGTTGATAACTAGTCCCCATGTGTACGTTTTGATAATTAGTTCTCACGTGTACTGATAACTAAATATATAACCCTTACACACTTTATTGGCCTTGTAATTATTAAGAAATTCTTTTTATCAGTTTTCCAGCAAAGCTTTTTATTATTTATGAAAAGGTTCCATTGTAAGAGACAGATCAATTGTAAGATATACAGATAACAAAGGAGCGAATATCTGGGTTACAAAAAGGGTCTTTGCTTCTCTTGAATTGTCCAAGTGTCCAATATATGGGTTAAAAAAAGGATCTTTACTTGTCTTGAGTTGTCCAAGTGTCCAATATATGGGTTAAAAAAAGGATTTTTACGTCTCTTGAATTGTCCAAGTGTCCACTATATAGGTTAAAAAAAGGGTCTTTACTTCTCTTGAATTGTCCAAGTGTCCAATATATGGGTTACAAAGGATCGTTACTTATATCTGAATGTGATTGAAGTTAAGACTTGTAATCCAATTGTCTGATTGTTTTAAGACTTGTAACCCAGTTGTCTGATTCTTTTTAAAACTTGTAACCCAGTTCTCTGATTGTTTTTAAGACTTGTAATCCAGTTGTCTGATTGTTTTTAAGACTATTTTTAAGACTTGTAACCCAGTTGTCTGATTGTTTTTAAGACTTGTAACCCAGTTGTCTGATTGTTTTAAGACTATTTTTAAGACTTGTAACCCAGTTGTCTGATTGTTTTTAAGACTTGTAACCCAGTTG
>NW_013677775.1:4444-6174 GCF_000517525.1 Limulus polyphemus | reverse complement strand
TGTTTTTAAGACTTGTAACCCAGTTGTCTGATTGTTTTAAGACTATTTTAAGACTTGTAACCCAGTTGTCTGATTGTTTTAAGACTATATTTAAGACTTGTAACCCAGTTGTCTGATTGTTTTTAAGACTTGTAACCCAGTTGTCTGATTGTTTTAAGACTATTTTTAAGACTTGTAACCCAGTTGTCTGATTGTTTTTAAGACTTGTAACCCAGTTGTCTGATTGTTTTTAAAATCTGTAACCCAGTTCTCTGATTGTTTTTAAAACTTGTAACCCAGTTCTTTGATTGTTTTTAAAACTTGTAACCCAGTTGTCTGATTCTTTTTAAAACTTGTAACCCAGTTGTCTGATTCTTTTTAAACCCTGGCAAAACTTGGGAAATATTATTTGTTGCTAACAAATATGTTATAAATCAACTCAAAAGAAAATATTAGAAAACAGCGTTCCTCTAAGAAAGTGTACAGAACAGCCGAAAGAGGTCGTGGCTTTGTTTGTTTTTAAAGCAAAGCTACACTGGGCTATTTGCTACACGGTTATTGAAAAACTTAAGAAACCAGTAGGGTAATTCTTCTTGGATCATTATGTGTTAGTATTTAGGAAGTTAATATTGTGGAATTATTGATAGAGGGACGTAGATCTGGTTAAAGTAATGAAGAAAGCAACTGAAATAGATGGCGTCTGAGTTACACACACTTAAACGACTCCAAAACTTTTTAGCCTAAGAAAGAAATATGGAATTTGATAACGATCCATAGTCCATCAGAAGCTAACTTTGTACCGGCCGAAAAAATATATATTTAATTAAACTTGGCTTACGTGTACATCTATTAATATAGGTTCGTATTGGGTTTTCTCTCGAGCTTACCAACCCATCGATAAATCAACATCTCTAGAGCGTTACACCTGATGTTAATGGAGAAGTCAATAGTCTAATACTTGCCAGGTCGTATTTACTCGCAAAGCCACGCAATGGTATATATGCCATCAAGGGAATCGAACCCAGATTTTTAGTGTTATAAACCCTCCAGCTTACTGCTGACCTATCGGGAGAGAGGGGCAGACAGAGAGGTCAAACTTACTTGTGAGATTGCTAAAGGGTAAACTACATTGCCACAAAAACGAAACGTTTGTAACCAATCATCCACAGAAGGAGTGATAACTCTTTTTGTTTCTTTCGGTGGCGACTGATTTCGTTGCTGTTACATTCATTACTGGAAGGACTTTCTGTTTCTTTCTGTGGCGACTGGTTTCTTTGCTGTTACATTCATTACTGGAAGGACTTTCTGTTTCTTTCGGTAGCGACTGGTTTCTTTGCTGTTACATTCATTACTGGTAGGTCTTTCTGTTTATTTTGGTGGCGACTGATTTCGTTGCTGATAGATTCATTGATGTTTGTTCTTGTTTATTTCAGTGACGACTGGTTTCTTATAATTAGTTGCTGCTTTATTACTAATCTGTCTTTATTAATGTTCTTGTGAATTAAAGTGTGATTTTAGGAAATCGACTTTTATAAAAAACATTGTTTTAGGAAATCGACTTTTATAAAAAACATTGTTTTAGGAAGCCAACTGTTAAAAAAGCATTGTTTTAGGAAATCGACTTTTATAAAAAACATTGTTTTAGGAAGCCAACTGTTAAAAAAGCATTGTTTTAGGAAGCCAACTGTTAAAAAAGCATTGTTTTAGGAAGCCAATTGTTAAAAAAACATTGTTTTAGGAAGCCAACTGTT
>NW_013677775.1:0-3444 GCF_000517525.1 Limulus polyphemus | reverse complement strand
AAAAAGCATTGTTTTAGGAAGCCAACTGTTAAAAAGCATTGTTTTAGGAAGCCAACTGTTAAAAAAGCATTGTTTTAGGAAGTCAATTGTTAAAAAAGCATTATTTTAGGAAGCCAACTGTTAAAAAAGCATTGTTTTAGGAAGCCAATTGTTAAAAAATCATTGTTTTAGGTAATCGACGTTCATCATATAGCTGTTGTATAATGGTTTTATTGAAAAAACTGACGTGTTAGTTTTTAGAAGATATAACTACAATCATATTATTGGTGTACTTTTGTTTTTATGAAAGGTGTTTTCAACGAACGTTGCTCAGATGATTTAAAAGTAGAAGTTGAATCATTGAGAGAAGAAGCTGGGCCCTCTGGTGTCTTGACGTATTCTTCAGTGAGATGTGACAGTAATATGGAGGATATCTTTACAGGTGACTGCGCACATACGTAACTATATATATATATTTCTGAGTTACAGTGTATTATATGCATTTTTAATGTATGAAATTATGTCTATATGCAATCTTGGGCAAAATGTTTTCATACTGTTCTATATTGATGCTATTGTCTACATAAAGTAGTTACTGAGTAAATGCCAAAGTACGAACAGAGGAAGCTTTTGATTGGACAAAGATGTACGAGTTGTTATTATGGTCTGTATAAGTGATCTTGAGCGTTTGTTCGTTAAAACACACATACACACTTGTTTTATATAAAAGGGTGTGATTTTGGTATAATCTTTTTCGAAACAGATCAACGTTTTATAAAGTTAATTTCTCTGTACTTGGTGCAGAGTCATGCCTCGTCAAGTATCAGAAGTTATAGGGCGTTAAATTGTTCGACTGTCCAGAAATGGTATGAACCAAATGGACATTGCCAGAACAGTAGGATATCCCCAGTGTACTGTATCCAGAATCCTGAAATGTCATCGGACTACAGGAAACGTAGTTCCAGGAAAATCTACTGGTAGAAGCCGGAAAAATACTGCTCGAGATGACCGTGTTTTGATAGGGTCAACAAGCCAAGGTCGAAAAAAGTCTTGAGACACCTTACGACAGGAATGACATGAACACATTCATTCCAGGGTATCCAGAATAACAGTGAATAGGAGAGTGAACAAACAAAGTTATTTACCAAGAAGGGCTATCTGTCAATCGATATTAACCAGAATTCACTACATCACCATGTTACTTGGGCAAGACGTCATGCCAAGTTACAGTTAGGACACTGGCGACAAATCATCTTTTCAGATGAGTCCTGTTTCCGGCTTGTTAAAGCTCATGGTAGGATTCCGTGTTCATTGTTTGCCTGGAGAACAGATGATGGAAGACTGTCTTTCACAGGAGGTGGTGCAGTACATGTTTAGGCAGCTATTCATCACGATGGAAAACTGTTCTTCATGTCCTCCAGGGAAAAGTCAATGACACCTCTTACAGGCATCACATGGAGAAGATATTTCTGCCATATGCTGAGGCAATGTTTGGCAATAACTTTGTTTCCAGGACGACAATGTCACTGTCCACGTTGCGCGTATTGTACAGGATTATTTCGACCAGGTGGACGTTACACGATTGCCATGGCCAACAAAGTGCCCAAATTTTAATCCCATTATGAACTGTTGAGTAGAATTAAGTCGGAAATTTGCTAACCACGACCCTAAAACAGCTACTGTAGCTAAGTTGCAGCGCCTTCTAGTGACAGGTTGGGATTAAATCACGGTAGATTAGATCAATAACCTCATCGTCAGCATACAGCGTCACCTTGTGGAGGTCATTAGAGTACGTAGAGGACCAGCCAAGTACTAAATGTTTAATATGAACTGATATAAAGTTACAGACGCTATTTATAATAATTTGATGTTATATTTTGTCATTATATTTGTTTTGGTAAGGTTTTGTTGTGACAGGTGAAATCCTGAATTACACAAATTTTTCTACAGATGTCTGATAAAATTTTTCGCTGTTCTAATAAATCGTTCATGATGTCCATAGAACCTGTTTCATTGTACACTATACATATGTAGATGTTTAATATAACATGCATTTCTCAGAACGACAGTGATAAGTGTATTTGTATTCCAATTTTAATAATAATGATTTTACTTGTTACAAAATATACAAACAGTTTGGCCAAGGCTGTATATACGCGTGGATGGGTGGGGACGTGTGTGAAGGTGAACACAAACCGAAAACATTAAAGAAAACAACAAAATTTTAACACTTCAGACAAGTGGGCTTGTCTTTGTTCGTTTGGGCTATCTGCTATGTCCACAGCGGGGAATCGAACTCTGGACCATAGTATCATTAACTCGCAGATTTAACGCTGTCCAAACCGGAGGACGGTCTTGTCTTCAACAGGAACTAATGTCCATCTGTCAAGAGTTCCAGTGTTTTATTCTTATTTACTAACCTTTTGACCTTACATGTTTTTTTTTACTATCATGAACAACCAAAGTCGTTTCTTAACCAAAGCAAAAGAGGTAATAAAAATTATGTTGCATTATTTGTTGGTTGTCTTCGAATGAATTCAAGGTTTTAACAACTTGTGTCTGTTAGGACTATAAGGTAATGTTAAAGAAGTGTGTATACAAACTCAACTATTTGTGAAGTATCTATGTTTTCTGCTTATTCCAATTAAGCATCAAATGACCGTCTTATTTTTTATAGCGTTCACTACAGGTGGTGTCCACGTATAACATCATAAATTACTTCATAATTTTTATGTTTTTGTTTGTAACAACACTCAGTATAGAGAACTGATAAAAACACTCAGATTAGAGAACTGATAAAAACACTCAGATTAGAGAACTGATAAAAAACACTCGGTGTAAAGAACTGATAAAAACACTAAGATTAGAGAACTGATAAAACACTCGGTGTAAAGAACTGATTAAAAACACTCAGTACAGAGAACTGATTAAAAACACTCAGTATAGAGAACTGATAAAAACACTCAGTGTAAAGAACTGATTAAAAACACTCAGTATAGAGAACTGATAAAAACACTCGGTGTAAAGAACTGATTAAAAACATCCAGTGTAAAGAACTGATTAAGAAACACTCGGTGTAAAGAACTGATTAAGAAACACTCAGTGAAGTCACTCCTTTTCTATTTTGTAAGAAACTGGATACATCAGGACAAATGAGTGATATTAACTTTGTAGTAATTTTTCTATTAACATTCACATGTTATCAGGTTCCAAGTAACCAACAAATTCATGGACCCGCTATATCTGGTGCATTAATAGTTTAGAAACCTATGGTGCAAAAAAGTGCACAACTTTTTAGTGCGTCTTAAGGATATGTTTGAGCTTACTTGGTTAACTTTGGCGAAAATATCAGAACTTTTTAGTGCGTCTTAAGGATATGTTTGAGTTTACTTGGTTAACTTTGGCGAAAATATCTGAACTTTTTAGTGCGTCTTAAGGATATGTTTGAGTTCACTTGGTTAACTT
>NW_013677774.1:10937-13505 GCF_000517525.1 Limulus polyphemus | reverse complement strand
ATGGCTGAAAGGTGTTTGGTGTGATGGGGATTCGAACCCGCGACCCACAGACTGCGAGTCGAGCGCCCTAACCACCTGGCCATGCCGGGCCTGTATTATAGAACACTCTCTGGAGTTTACCTTCCATTCTGAGGGTATTACTACTAATATAATAGCATTATTAGAGTATTATAGAACACTGTCTGGAGTCTACCTTCCATTCTGAGGGTATTACTACTAATATAATAGCATTATTAGAGTATTATTGAAAACTGTCTTTTTACTAGAAAAGTAAATTACAAATTTTGGCTAAACTTTTGTTTTTAGTTGTAAATTACTTGAAAAAGAATTTCAATCTAAACACGGGAATTCAATAGCAAGGTTTTTTGTTTTTCGATTCACAAGAACAAGATGGTTAGAGACGCTGTTACAGAAATAAAAAGAGCCTTGTATATCTTCCGTGTTTGAATCACTTTATTAAAATAATTAATATAAAACACGCTTTCACTCGTTAGAAACTACCCCAGCATTGGTATAACATATTTGTTTTGATAATTATTCATTTATTTTTAATTTAAAAAGCTGATTACCACGGAAAATTAATCACCAAGAGTTCAGATACTTATAGTAGTTTTCTTGTTTCACTACACAGGTCTCTGAAAGAAAACGAAACTCTCGTACAGATCTCGTGAAATGCATAGTAAAAATAAGCTTATGTTTAATGCCTTAGATATTCATACACTCACGATTAATATTTTACTACATTGTCACCCCATTGTTCTAGGCCTAACTGTTACATTATTAGCACTACCTTGGTCTCACCGTTGTTCTGGGCCTAAACGTTACATTATCAGTACTAACTTATTCTCGCCATTGTATTATGCCTAACTGTTACATTATTAGCAATACCTTGGTCTCACCGTTGTTCTGGGCCTAACCGTTACATTATTAGTACTAGCTTGGTCTCGCCATTGTTCTGGGCATAACTGTTACATTATTAGTACTAACTTAATCTCGCCATTATTCTAGGCCTAACTGTTACATTATTAGTACTAACTTAGTCTCGCCATTATTCTAGGCCTAACTGTTACATTATTAGTACAAACTTGGTCTCGCCATTACATTGTTACATTATTTGTACTACCTAGGCCTAAAAATCACACACACACAAATCTTACCATCATCTGACACCAACGGCAGTGAAGCCCACTTATCCCGTTGTACGACTTGATGGGTTTTTTACATTTACTGCATTTCCCGACACAGTTCCCTTCCGTCCAATGGTGAAGCAAAGTCTATATATAGAATGGTATATATATATATATCACATGTAAGTTTTATAGAAAGAAACCTTTATTTTTTACACCAATCATCTGCATTCGTATGAGAACTAAACCTTGCGTAAGAAACGACACAATATCACATTTATAACAGTTCTATTCTGTATTGGCGTTATTTCTTCAGAGGACCTACGGTAGTTGACATATCGTGTTATTATTGTTATTTATGTTTCATAGGTAACTGTTATAAATGTGATATTGTGTCGTTTATGTTTCATAGGTAACTGTTATAAATGTGGTATTGTGTCGTTTATGTTTCATAGGTAACTGTTATAAATGTGATATTGTGTCGTTTATGTTTCATAAGTAACTGTTATAAATGTGATATTGTGTCGTTTATGTTTCATAGGTAAGTATTTAGTTAAATGTTTAAACAGCATAATAATCGGAGAATCTGATTGGGCATTTCTAACGTGACTTATCATCAAGTTAACAATACGCATGAAGCGATATATTTAACAAAATCTCAAACAAAACGGTCCATTTGGTGCTTATAACGAAGACACATATTTATAGCTTAGCAAATAATAATAATTCACTCATTAATTTGATAAGTATAAGTAATAAAAAAATATCACACTAAGCCTATTGAGAATTTTAACACTTCATTCTCGACAGGCCCACGTCGGTTTTACATCTGAAAACTAGCAAGTAAAAATTCGTGAAGAACTGAAGTCAGTGGTTCCCAATCTTTTCACCACCAAGGACCCCCCCCCCCACGAACCCCATGTATTTGAAATATTCCGTCTGCCAAACAAACTGTTTTTATTAACTAACAATTAATTGTGACAGTCTCAGCTTTTCACGTGTCATTAGTCTGTGTCCTTTCCGTGCATTATTTATTCAAAGAAAATAGCTCACGGACACCCTGGGGTTCGGGGACCCAGGTTTGGAAACACTGGCCTAAATGAACAGTCAAGAGCGGTGAATCGTGTAATGTTATCCAGGCATAGTAACAAACCTTGGTGTTGAAGAGCAAACACTTTGTTGGCAGTGACCTATGACAAAGTAAGAAATGTTACAATGAATATTTCTTGTTGAACGGTAAACACTTTGTTGTCAGTGGTCTACAACAAAGTAAGAAATGTAACAATGAATACTTCTTGTTGAACGGTAAACACCTTGTTGTCAGTGGTCTACAACAAAGTAAGAAATGTAACAATGAATACTTCTTATTGAACAGCAAACACCTTGTTGTCAGTGGTCTACAACAAGGTATGAAATGTATCAATAAATACTTCTAATTGAA
>NW_013677774.1:8061-10107 GCF_000517525.1 Limulus polyphemus | reverse complement strand
CTACATTCTGTGACGTAGATATAACAAACCAGTCTACATTCTGTGACGTAGATATAATAAACCAGTCTACATTCTGTGAAGTAGATATAATAAACCAGCCTACATTCTGTGAAGTAGATATAATAAACCAGTCGACATTCTGTGACGTAGATATAATAAACCAGTCTACATTCTGTGACGTAGATGTAATAAACCAGTCGACATTCTGACGTAGATATAATAAACCAGTCTACATTCTGTGAAGTATATATAATAAACCAGTCGACATTCTGTGAAGTAGATATAATAAACCAGTCGACATTCTGTGAAGTTGATGTAATAAACCAGTCTACATTCTGTGAAGTTGATATAATAAACCAGTCTACATTCTGTGAAGTAGATATAATACACCAGTCTACATTCTGTGACGTAGATATAATACACCAGTCTACATTCTGTGACGTAGATGTAATAAACCAGTCGACATTCTGACGTAGATATAATACACCAGTCTACATTCTGTGACGTAGATATAATACACCAGTCTACATTCTGTGACGTAGATATAATAAACCAGTCGACATTCTGTGACGTAGATATAATAAACCATTCTACATTCTGTGACGTAGATGTAATAAACCAGTCTACATTCTGTGACGTAGATATAATAAACCATTCTACATTCTGTGAAGTTGATATAATAAACCAGTCTACATTCTGTGACGTAGATATAATAAACCAGTCTACATTCTGTGACGTAGATATAATACACCAGTCGACATTCTGTGACGTAGATATAATAAACCAGTCGACATTCTGTGACGTAGATATAATACACCATTCTACATTCTCTTCACTGACAGGAAGATTCTCGTTATATCAGTAGGTAGTGTATTTAATTTCTGATAGAAAATATATTAACATTTAAAATATTTACAATAAACATAGTTTTAGCAGATGTTATGCTATGTTGTTTATTATTGAAAAGCCAAAAGACTACTTCTGTATTAATACCTAAAAATATTGTGTACTTTTCACTTTATCACTTATTTATCTACCTTCAAATTTGTGTCTCAAAAATAAACACGAGTTCGAAGAAGAATAACAACTTTCCCAAGAGACTGCGTATACAAGGGTACCCAAAAGTTCAGTAATATTCCTAAGATGTTTGGCAGAATAAATTACGTACAGCAATACAACAACATTCCCGTGATACTTCGTATTGAGATATCAAAAGTTATGTACAACAATATACTCGAGATGTTTCGCATAAAAAAAAAATCACATACAGCAATGTAACAATATTTCCAAGAGATTTCTTATAAAGATACCCAAAAGACGTAGAGTAATAGAACAACATTATCAAGATGTTGTGTATAGAAAAACAACAACAACTAAAAGTACATTAGGTACAGCAATACAATAATGTTCCCAATATACTTCTTATAACAATATTACGTAATTAAACTATTATAACAAAACAGTAAAAATCTTCTAAATATCAATATCTATAAGTTAAACACTACAATGTAACGTAATTCTTTCTTTAAATTATAAGGTGAAGACGATCCAGCGTCCAGGCCACTTAATGAGGCGAAATCTGTTCATTTCCTCCTTTTAAAAGCTTAAACTACTTTTGAACTGTCGTAATTTGTTAGGCCTACATTTCAAATGACGTTAAACCCCTCTATCATAAGTATTAGAACTAACGAACAATCAATCCATTTACTTGCACCAAGTCACGCTACAACTCTTGTGTGATAACTAGCTTTCTTTATATCTCAACTATCAACTAATTACTGGCTTGACGCTTCACGGAAAGTCCTTTTAGTAATCTACTTTTCTTTTAGATACTTCTAGGGCTAACGTGAACTTAATATCACGTTATATCATCAAAAACCCGCAGCTCCCTCTAGCTAACAAATAAATGACAACATTACGAGCAGATAGCTTACAACAATAAATGTTACTTAATGATGATATTTTAACTATACTCAATACATTAAATGTTACTTAATGATGATATATTAACTATACTTAATACATTAAATGTTACTTAATGATGAT
>NW_013677774.1:2855-7496 GCF_000517525.1 Limulus polyphemus | reverse complement strand
AGGAAATATCCAAATGTTCTATACTGGAAATTAGATATACAAAAAAAATGTAAAACGTTGTCTCCTACAAATACAGGGTAGGAAATATCCAAATGTTCTATACTGGAAATTAGATATACAAAAAAAATGTAAAACGTTGTCTCCTACAAATACAGGGTAGGAAATATCCAAATGTTCTATACTGGAAATTAGATATACAAAAAAAGTAAAACGTTGTCTCCTATAAATAAATATATAATATCAACCATACTTCGCATTCAAAATGTGTAATTATTGTACATATACAATATATATTACACATTTACTGTATTAAGTATAGTTAATATATCATTATTAAGCAACATTTACTGTATTAAGTATAGTTAATATATCATTATTAAGCTAACATTTACTGTATTAAGTATAGTTAATATATCATTATTAAGCAACATTTACTGTATTAAGTATAGTTAATATATTGTTATTAAGTAAAATAAATAAATCATAGAAATGTTGTCTATTACAAACAGAAGTTGTTCCCTACAACTACAAAATATAAGATATTTAAGTTATCATTATTATTTACAGGTACCCACGACCTACTTACATTTTAATAGTTCAAATATTCCGATAGGTGACACGTCTCGTTTCAAACGCAAGGAACACAGTATCATATCACACGGTTACACTAACAACGCTAGTGTTATAACCCATGTAAAAATAATCCCAACATTCTTAGAATCTGACCAAATTTATCCGTACAAATATATAGATGTGTCTGTCATTTTGCCGATATTAGGGTTTTTGAATTATAATTCTTGAGGCTTCTAATACATTTTTTTCTTTTCTTTTTATTTTTTGTACACAATTATTTACATTCTGGAAATCTATTTCGAGTATATTTTGATATCTATGTTCGTATACTATTGAAGGTTTTTTTTCTTCAATGTTTTAAATATCATGCCCTTGCTTTCATACCTATCACTCCAATGTTAATTTGGTTCCCACATCGTCTATTGTTTCCTGCTTATAAAATATACATAAATGTCGTCTCTTATAAATACAATTTATTAAATTATTTTCTTTTTTATAAAATTAAACACAAGGGGTGATTATTCACCCGTTCAAAATTAGTTACACCTGTGCTCTGCCTGTCGGGGGTATCGACCAATTGCTTTTTCATTATTTTCTCTTTCGTGTTTGTTAACTCTGAGCTTTGCGACTTTAACTTCATTGTATTCTCTATAATAGATGACGACGCAACGGTAAAACTGTAATCCATTATCCGGACGAAGCACAAACCCCTCCATTTTCCAGACCTAATCAATCACAAAGCTTGCGTTCGTTCTCGTTGATCTGTAAACAAGACAGGTTTTGTTTGGACAGCGGACCTGAAAGTAAGCTTTTTTCTTTGTTAGTCCTAACTGTTAACGATTGGCCATTGTTTACTTGAGGGCAGCCAATCATTCAATTACAAAAAAAAAATAATATTACAAAAGACAAAGCAAACTGCATATTCGAAATCTGTCCAAATTTTCGCGCAGACTTCCCTTCCATACGTTTGACTGCCACCTTAAAGAAGATGAAACACCTTATTCTGATAAATTGTTCTTGTTCAGACAGAGGGATTACAAATTACGTTTTAGTCGCCCTGAAATGGATTAGGATATTTTATTTTCCATTTCACGTCCTTGGTTTTAAATATCATTTCTGTTTAAACAAAAAGCTTCGTTAAAGAATCTATAGGTCAGTGAAACAACAATGCTCGTTTTAGTGCTGGAAAAATTTTATCAAGAAAAAATAAGAGAGAAACAAAGGGAATCACTCACTTAGAGCATTGTAGATTTTAAAGAAATTCTTTGTAAAATATGATAGTTTATTCCCCACTTCATTTTCGGTAAAAACTCGCCACAAATCACATACTTAAGTAAAGACAGTGGATTTGGTTCTTGCCGGTTTCAGCTCGCTAACTTACACCTTTAAGTAAAGACAGTGGATTTGATTCTTGCTGGTTTCAGCTCGCTAACTTGGACTTTTAAGTAAAGATGGCGGAGTTGATTCTTACCAGTTTCATTTTGCTAACTTACACCCATAAGTAAAGACGGAAGAGTTGATTCTTACCAGTTTCAGTTCACTAACTTAGACATTTAAGTAAAGACGGAAGAGTTGATTCTTACCGGTTTCAGTTCACTAACTTAGACCCTTAAGTAAAGACGGAAGAGTTGATTCTTACCGGTTTCAGTTCACTAACTTAGACATTTAAGTAAAGACGGAAGAGTTGATTCTTACCGGTTTCAGTTCACTAACTTAGACATTTAAGTAATGACGGAAGAGCTGATTCTTACTGGTTTCAGTTCACTAACATCCCATCCCAGATATTCTGCAACTGCCATCATCTGGTTTACAATACAGTCAATTTCCTGGAAAGCAATTAAAACAAATATTAAACCCTACACTATAACAAGATCTAAACTTCTCTCTTACTCATCATAGTTTATCAAAAAATATAAATCACTAAAAGTGTACAATGTATCAAAATCCATTTTATTCGTGGGATAAAAACAAACTAAAAACTCAAGATGACATAAGGCCCGGCATGGCTAGGTGGTTAAGGTGCTCGACTCGCAATCTGAGGGTCGCGGGTTCGAATCCCCGTCACACCGAACATGCTCGCCCTTTCAGCCGTGTGGGGCGTTATAATGTGACGGTCAATCCCACTATTCATTGGTAAAAAGAGTAGCCCAAGAGTTGGCGGTGGGTGGTGATCACTAGCTGCCTTCCCTCTAGTCTTACACTGCTAAATTAGAGACGGCTAGCGCAGATAGCCCTCGTGTAGCTTTACGCGAAATTAAAAAACCAAAAAAAAACCATAAAATTCAGATTATTAATTGAGAAAAAAAAATGAACTTAAAATTAATTCTGTAGCATATTGTAAAACAATGGTTACAGAGTTTTAAGGTTTAGGTAGGTAAAACAAGCGTTCCAGAGATTAGCGCCTGACTGTTTGTCATTTAATAAAACAAGTAAATACTATATCAATGGACGTTTCGGATTATACATAATCCATCTTCAGCAGTTTATTGCAGAAACGACGAAACTACAACTACGTATTAACAGGAAAACAATAACACAAAACTGAAGATAAATGTTGTTTGTTTAAAATAGTTGTGTGGTTCTTGGAAGATGTCTGTTAATTAACAGTAAACATTTTATCAGAAACGTACGACAATATACTGTTTATCGTCTTTACTTTTTTGATCAAATTACGTTTGTGGGAAATGAATAAATTGTCATATAATGTTTTAATATAATAACGTATATATAGGTTTATCAGTTGTTACTTAACTTTTAACACGTGGTTTAACCGGACCAATAGATTTATAAATTGTTACTTAACTTTGAACACGTGGTTTAACCAAACCAATAGATTTATAAGTTGTTACTTAACTTTGAACACGTGGTTTAACCGGACCAATAGATTTATAAGTTGTTACTTAACTTCGAACACGTGGTTTAACCGGACCAATATATTTATAAGTTGTTACTTTTAACAGTGTTTATAATCAGGTATTTATAGGTTCACGACTTGTTATTTAATATTTCGAAGATCATCCTAAACATAGGGGTATATTTCATTATAAGAAACCTTTGTACTGAGTAACGAAAAACAACAATGGAGCAAACTTTCACAACTCATAAAATTCATCGTTCATGCCACTCCAACCAATGACAAAAGCATATAAAAGTAAGTTATACTTCATTGATCATTAGAACCTTTGATGTATAACTTTCACCAGTTCCTTAAATGAAAACCTTTTTTATTTTTTATTGTGAAATGTAGTGAATGTTTTGTTGTGGTAGGTGTTTTCGCGGGAAAAGTGTGCTTGAATTAATCATTCAGTTAAATACTATATACAGAACGTTTTTACCATTTTTGTCCTACACTGAAAGTCGACAAAGAGTAACTTTTAAGGACAAAACAAATAAGGTACATTCCTTTTCAAGCAACGTTTTATTGTTTGTTTGTAATTAAGCACAAAGCTACACAATGGGCTATCTGTGCTCTGCCCACCACGGGTATCGAAAACCCGGATTCTAGCGTTATAAGTCCGCAGACATACCGCTGTGGCACTGGGGGGCCTTTTTCAAGCAAACTTCAAATTCCAAAATAGACCAAATACCATTTGAGATATTTATGAGTACCTAACTTTAGTATCTCATAATAGGTCGTAGAAGTTGACGGACTTACAACTCTCTAATCCGGGGTTCGATTCCCCCCAGAGGTGGACACAGCAGACGGTCTAATGTGGTTTTGCTCTAAAACAAACAACCCTAGGCGTTTTGTTCCAAAACCGTGAAATATATTTTATTTTCTTATAAACCGCTTCTCAACTAAAAACGTTTTCAATCTGGCTGTGCACCACATCGTAGCCAATAACGCCACCTATAATAAATCATAACACGAAAAACAAAACCCCTTAACGTTAATGTTGTTGATCCTGCTCATGTACCGGTGCTTGGTTTGCTTAGTTCTGAAAGAGTTTCTTCTAATGATAACATTAATTTTGTACATCTTGTTAATGTACCGGTGCTTGGTTCGGTTAGTTCTGAAAGAGTTTCTACTAATGATAACATTAATTTTGTACATCTTGTTAATGTACC
>NW_013677774.1:0-1855 GCF_000517525.1 Limulus polyphemus | reverse complement strand
GTTTAGTTTTGTACATCTTGTTAATGTACCGGTGCTTGGTTCGCTTAGTTCTGAAAGAGTTTCTACTAATGATAACTTTAGTTTTGTACATCTTGTTAATGTACCGGTGCTTGGTTCTGAAAGAGTTTCTACTAAAGAGAATTGTGTGGTTCAAACCTCTTTTTTTTTTCTGAAACAAACTACGTCTACAGATTATGGAAATGAGTGGTACATCATTTGAAATCCCCTCAATCTAAAATGACTTAAAAGTTACGATTATCCCACTGTCTCTCGAACTTTAAAAGTTCTTGACATATATTGTTGGCAGAATAATAAAAACAAATATATACGGCAATGAACACCCACTAAATAGAACCTCAATATTTACTTACTATCTTATATTTATTTTAGAACTCACTAACAACACACACACACACACTCTCTTGAACTTTTCTTTAGATGTTTTACGATCTTTTTTTTTCTGATTTTTATTTGATCTCTTCTGGAAGATAAGAAAGAAGTAAGAAGCTTTTTGATCTGGGAGCCCATTGTTTACAGTCTGACCATCAATACCTTGCCCAAATGTCCTTCGGTGATCAAACGACAATGTAATCTGCTTCCAAGAGACACTGTATTACATTGCAACCCCAGCTGGAGATACGAGTCTTTGTCTTTTAGCTGATCAGATAAATACTATCGGCGGTTCAAGCTTTAAGTAAAATCGCATTAGCGAGTGCATAAAAATAGATTTTCTAAGATCTGGTTCTTCTCTATTTGATTTAGAGAATGAAAATAAAATTTGTTATTCTATTATACGTTTTTTTTTGTTTCTATTAAGTTTTAATCTCTTCATGATAAAGCTAAGAGTACTTCGGATATTTTGTTTCCGCTGTTTCTTTTCTTCTAAGTAATATCTACTTATTTATGTCTGTATAACTGTGTGTGTGTATGATTATATTTAGGCATAGAAATAAGCATATTTTATATTCAATATCATTGTAGAACGTGTTAAAATAAAGATGAGATGTACGGAGTTCACAAAATGAAACCAAATTTTATCTTTAATATCTTTAAATCCTTAATTGAAAATCAGCGCACTGGTCCCATTAATTAATAGTGACGGCTGTTAGCTGATAAAAAAAAATGGCCTGTTAAACTTTGATTTCTCTACTGAAGACGACGATTGCTTTCCAGTTAAACTGTTAGCTGATAAAGAATTTGGTAATTTTTTAAGAGTTAAATGTTCTAACTATTTAAAACGATGACGTTTTCCAGTTACACTGTTAGCTTGTAAATGAGTTATATGCTTTCTTACAGTTAAAAGTTCCTTTGATGACTGCTAGTGCTTCTTCTTAATTAAATTAGTTCCGAGCATTAAACCTTGCATTGTGATGTTGCCACTAAGAATGATGTTCCCGGTTTCTCAATTAAATCTCAACAAACCATCCAATTATTCATTTCCATGTTGCATATTTTCTTCAGAATTACGCCAATAGCCTGTTTGTAGCTCTGCCCACCACAGGTATCGAAACCTGGTTTGTAGCGTTGTAAGCCAATAAAAGTAAAATGATCGTGTATATTTTATTACAGAAGAATCAGTATGTTATCATGTTATCATGTTATCATGTACCAACAAAAACTGTGGTATAGTATGTTATCATGTACCAACAAAAACTGTGGTATAGTATGTTATCATGTTATCATGTTATCATGTACCAACAAAAACTGTGGTATAGTATGTTATCATGTTATCATGTACCAACAAAAACTGTGGTATAGTATGTTATCATGTTAGCATGTTATCATGTACCAACAAAAACTGTGGTATAGTATGTTATCATGTACCAACAAAAACTGTAGTATAGTATGTTATCAT
>NW_013677773.1:10273-12406 GCF_000517525.1 Limulus polyphemus | reverse complement strand
AGATCAATGGCCTACTATCATACAAAACATATTCCACCACCATGTAAAGACATGGACAAATAGGCTTCTATCAAACAAGGCATGTTCAACAATCTGTTAAACACGTGGACAAATGGACTACTATCAAACGAGGTATGATCAATCATCATGTAAACACACATGGACAAATGGACCACTATCAAACGAGGTATGATCAATCATCTTGTAAACACATGGACAAATGGACCACTATCAAAAGGTATGATCAATCATCTTGTAAAGACTTGGAAAAATGGGTTACTATAAAAAAAAAGAATGTTTAAGCATTTTATAAAAACTTAGTAAAATGTGCTACTATCAAACAAGACGTTTTCAAGCCCAGTATAAAAACTTGGACAAATTGAATACTATCAAACAAGACACGTACAAACATGTTGTAAAGATTTGGATAGATGGGTTACTATCAGACATATCCTGTTCAACAACCTTGAAAAGACATGGAGAAATGGGCTAATGTCAAGCATGACATGTTTAAGCATCTTGTAAAAACTTGTATAACTACACTACTATCACACAAGATATATTCAAGCATCTGCTAAAGACTTGTACAAACTAGCTACTATCAAACAGGACACGTTCAACAATCATACAAAGCTTTTGGGCAACTAGGCTCCTATCAAACAAGTCATGTTGAACGACTATATAAATCCAAGCATTATATATTCAAGCATTTTGTAAGGACTTGGACAAATGGAATACTATAAACACGGTATATTCAAGCATTTTGTAAGGACTTGGACAAATGAAATACTATAAACACGGTATATTCAAGCATTTTGTAAGGACTTGGACAAATGGAATACTATAAACACGGTATATTCAAGCATTTTGTAAGGACTTGGACAAATGGGCTACTATAAAACACGACATGTTTAGCAGACTTGGACAGATGAGTAACTATGAAATAGGACATATTGTAAAGACATGTAAAATGTATACTCTCAAACATGTTCAAGCATATTAGACAAATTGGCTACTATCAACTGAGGCTTGTTCAAGCATCTTGTAAAATGTTGTACGAATGGGCTACTTTAAGAAAGGATATTCAAGCATCTTGTAAAGACTTTGACAAATGGGCCTATCAAACAAGACAATTTCAAAAATCTTGTTAAAATATGAACGAACAAGCAAGACATGTTCAAGCATCTTGTTGTAGTGACTTGTAAAATGTGCTACTATCAAACGAAACACGTAAAACAATCTAGGACAAATGAACCACTATCAAAGAAAACATGTTCAAGCATGTTATAAATACTTAGACAAATGAGCTACTACCAAACATGGCATATTCAAACATGTTATAAATACTTGGACAAATGAACCACTATCAAAGAAAACATGTTCAAGCATGTTATAAATACTTAGACAAATGAGCTACTACCAAACATGGCATGTTCAAGCATGTTATAGATACTTGGACAAATGAACCATTATCAAAGAAAACATGTTCAAGCATGTTATAAATACTTGGACAAATGAACCACTATCAAAGAAAACATGTTCAAGCATGTGTTTGGTAGTAGCTCATTTGTCTAAGTATTTATAATGCATGTTCAAGCATGTTATAGATATTTGGACAAATGAGCTACTACCAAACATGGCATATTCAAGCATGTTATAAATACTTGGACAAATGAGCTACTACCAAACAAGGCATGTTCAAGCATGTTATAAATACTTGGACAAATGAGCTACTACCAAACAAGGCATGTTCAAGCATGTTATAAATACTTGGACAAATGAGCTACTACCAAACATGGCATATTCAAGCATGTTATAAATACTTGGACAAATGAGCTACTACCAAACAAGGCATGTTCAAGCATGTTATAAATACTTGGACAAATGAGCTACTACCAAACAAGGCATGTTCAAGCATGTTATAAATACTTAGACAAATGAGCTACTACCAAACAAGGCATATTCAAACATGTTATAAATACTTGGACAAATGAGCTATTACCAAACAAGGCATGTTCAAGCATGTTATAAATACTTGGACAAATGAGCTACTACCAAACAAGGCATGTTCAAGCATGTTATAAATACTTGGACAAATGAGCTACTACCAAACATGACATATAGATACTTGGA
>NW_013677773.1:8652-9362 GCF_000517525.1 Limulus polyphemus | reverse complement strand
CTAGTACTGACATTCATATCTGGGATGTGACTTCTAACGGGACTGAATATGTCTGCATTAGGGTTTAACTGCAGGGTCTGGATAGGGCTTGTCATTGTCTGGGGCTGGTTAAGTCGATGGTTAATGTATCCTCCTTGTGTAAAAGACAATAACTCGTCCTTCAACGTATCTAATTCGCATTTAAATATACTAATGTTTTCCGTTTGTACTTCTTGCCACTGTTGTTGACTTTCCTGTAGTTGCTGCTGAATTTCTTCCTGTTTACTTTCTTGTTCCAGTTGCCACTGCTGTAATTTTTCTTCTTGTTTCTTTTCTTTTTCCTCCAACAACTGCTGTAATCTCTCTTCTTGTTTAATTTCTCGTTCTTCTTGTTTCTTTTCTTTTTCCTCTAACAACTGTTGTAATTTCTCTTCTCGTTCTTCTTGTTTCTTTTCTTTTTCCTCTAACAACTGTTGTAGTTTCTCTTCTCGTTCCTCTTGTTTCTTTTGCTGTTCTTGTATTGCTGCCATCAAGTCTGCTAGGCTGTAGTTTGATTTGCCGCTTCTCGTTTCCAGTTTTTGTCCCACTCTCTGACACCAATTTGTTACGTCTCCAGTCGTTAATTGATTTTCCGTAACTTCGTTTCGACGAAACTTTAGCGATACAAGTCCTTTACTTAAATAAAACTGGTTTATTCTTTCCGAATACAACTTTACCATACACTCAACTTC
>NW_013677773.1:0-8268 GCF_000517525.1 Limulus polyphemus | reverse complement strand
CTCATTACCTACACACACACATTGTCCCGTCACGTTGTGACCATCTTATATATACCAGACCACCCCAATCTAGTAAATGCTGGGGCATTCACGAAGGAACAGGATATTTCTAGAAAAGGGGTGGCGTGATACTAGTCACGTGACCTCGCTGACGCAACAATATTGTAATGACTCGTATAAATGAGCTACTATGAAACAGGACACACTCATCCATCATGTAAAAACTTGGACAAATAAGCTTTATCAAACAGGGCATGTTCAAAAATCTTGTAAAGACTTGGTGAAATGTGCTAATATCAAACGAAACAGGATCAATATTTTTGTAATGACTTGGTGAAATATGCTAATATCAAACGAAACAAGATCAATATTCTTGTAATGATTTGGTAAAATGTGCTAATATCAAACGAAACAGGATCACTATTCTTGTAATGACTTGATGAAATGGGCTAATATCAAACAAAACAGGGTCAATATTCTTGTAATGACTTGGATAAATGGGCTACTATAAAAGAAGACGTCCAAGCATTCTGTAAATAATTTGCCTGTTAACTAGTATCAAACAAGACATGTTCAAACATGTTGTAAAAACGTGGGAAAATGGTATAGTGTCAAACAAAACATGTTCAAGCATCTTAAAAACTTGGAAAAACGAACTACTATAAAACAAGGCAAGTTCAAGCATTTTGTAAAAACTTGCAGAAATAGGCTACTGTCAAACGATAAATGCTCAAGCATATTATAAAGACTTTGCCAAATGGTCTACTATTAAAAAAGACATGTTCAAGCTTCTTGCAAAGACTTGGAAAATGGGCTACTGTCTATCAAGACAAATTCAAGCATCTTGTAAAGACTTTTCCTCGTTGAATACAAGCTGTTATTGTAGCTACAGTTGGTATTGCCTGATATTTTGTGATACCCTAATAAATTGACCTCTTACTCCATTTGCTTTTTTTTTAAGTGCCTGTCATTAATAGCAAACTGACAACCATATGAATAGTTTTGTTTCGTTCCAAGAATAGAAAAGTATTAGAAAACCAAATTAATTTCATGCATGATCCGTAATAATTATGATTGGTCACCATGTAAGTTGCATCATTTGACTTCTAAACCTTTATTTTAACCTCTTTTTATTGTCCTAACTCATTATTTTGCACTTGAATAAATGACGAAAAAGGAAAGCTTAGAATCAGGAATTAGTTTTCTGTGTCTTTTATTTATCGTAATAATGGTGGAGTTTCAGTTGATGTAAAACAGTAGCCCCACATCCTCTATAAATTGATTTGTATAGAAACTGTTTATTAGAGCAATTCATTACATTCTGAATACGAATACTGAAAGTCACCATCAGAGTATGAGTGATAAAAATATTTAAATATAAAGAGTTTAGGGATTTCTACTTCAAAAGAAGTTTCTAGAAACTTTGGAAGAAGACAACTACATCGAAGTTGAACGTCAAAGGATGCCTCCAAAACATTCCAAAGTTGCCACAGGATACTGTATAGTTTTACCTATAGTATATGCTACAGTTACACTTAAAATATAGTGTTTTATTCAGTTGCTCCTCAACAATCAGGCGCCCAATTGTTGACCTTACACATTTAAGTACCTTAGTGTTGCTCCTTAACTGTATAGTCAGGTATCATACTGTTTCTCTAAACAATCAGACCTGGCATGACGTAGTGGTTTAGGCGCTCGACTTGCAATCTGAATGTTGCCGGTTCGAATACTCATCACTGAACTTGCTCGCCCTTTCAGCCGTGGGAGCGTTATAATATGACAGTTGGTAAAAGAGTAGTCAAAGAGTTGGCGGTAGGTGATATTGATTAGCTACCTTCCCTCTAATCAATCGCTGCTAAATTAGGGATAGCTAGCGGAAATAGCCCTCGTGTAGCTTTGCGCGAAATTTAAAACAAACCCTAAACAATCAGGTACAATACTTTGGCTTCTACACAGTCAGATACCGTACTGTTGCCCTAAACATTAAGAGACAATATGATCGCTGCTAAACAATCAGGTATTACACTGCTGCCCTAAATATTCAGATACAAT
The DNA here is from genome assembly GCF_000517525.1 of Limulus polyphemus. NCBI lineage: Eukaryota > Metazoa > Arthropoda > Merostomata > Xiphosura > Limulidae > Limulus > Limulus polyphemus. The sequence continues at coordinate 6,216 of NW_013677773.1, read as the reverse complement.
ACTATTGCTCTTAATTAGTCAAGTGCAATACTGTTGCCCTAAAGAATCAGGTACAATACTATCAGTTATGGAAATCAAACGTCATACTATTGCCATAAACAATCAGGTACCTACTGTTGCCCAAAACAATCAGGTACAATAGTATTTCTGCTGAACAATCAGGTACCCTGCTGTTGATCCTACAGAAGTATATCCCCAACTGTTACTCCTAAATTGTTAGGTATCATACTGTTGCCCCTAAACAATCAGTTACCATACTACTGTTCCGAAACAAGCAGGTACCAAATTGTTGCCTCTAAACATTCAGTCACAGCACTGTCGCTCCTAAACAATAGGGTATGTTACTTTCAGATAAGTTAAGAAATTCCTGTTATTATAATAGGATTTTTTATAACCTGCTATCACTTACAGATATAATTACGAGTCGAACTTGATAACAAGCACTTACTCACAGGCAGAACCCCAATTTAATGACAAGCACTTAATAACATAATCCCAAGTTGATAACAAATACTTACGACCTGAACTTTATTATCGACCATCCAAGTTCAATAACTAACTAGCACACACGGACACGGACTGAACTTCTCAACAAACACTGTAGAATAGACACTTCGTTGATGATTCGCCCACTTCTCTTTACTCTCTCTCTCTCTCACTTACAGTTATATATTTTTGGTGTAAATAATAAAATTATCTTAATACAAAAAATGGTTTCATTCAAAGACTTTATTACAGGCTTTGTTTTAATAATTCTAGTTTCCGACTAGAAGTGACAGCGAATACGACGAAAAGGAAAGGCGAGTGTAATCCGGTGTTGAGCAATTTGCTCCCATAACATAACTCTCCTCTCTACATGGATCAAAAAATCAATAACACTTAAGCGAGAATAAATCTCTTGCAAGAGCTCGGAATAAGTAGTAATACTTGTATGACATTACGTCACAATAGATATGGTAATAGTATCGATCCCATCATTATTTACTGGCCCAGTGCGTGTTTTGAGTAAGAAGATGACAAAACGGCATTTCAATTATATTTATCTGTTGCAAAGTACAGCCAAAAAGTTTTTCGTTCGGCTTAATCAGTTAATCAGGCTTAGTGAGTAAAAAAAGTTTTATTAAAATGGTATTAATATCGTCTGTTTACGAGTTAACACTAATAAAGTACTAAGAGCCTCCTTGTCTTCTAACTCGTGACGATAATGTAGCTACAAATCCAGCACATTCTTCTCCTATCAACGATATTTGTCTTCCAACTGGTGACGAGAATGTAGCTACAAATCCAGCACATTCTTCTCCTATCAACAATATTTGTCTTCCAACTGGTGACGAAAATGTAGCTACAAATCCAGCACATTCTTCTCCTATCAACGATATTTGTCTTCCAGCTGGTGACGAGAATGTAGCTACAAATCCAGCACATTCTTTTCCTATCAACGATATTTGTCTTCCAACTGGTGACGATAATGTAGCTACAAATCCAGCACATTCTTCTCCTATCAACAATATTTGTCTTCCAACTGGTGACGATAATGAAGCTACAAATCCAGCACATTCTTCTCCTATCAACGATATTTGTCTTCCAACTGGTGACGAGAATGTAGCTACAAATCCAGCACATTCTTCTCCTATCAACGATATTTGTCTTCCAACTGGTGACGATAATGTAGCTACAAATCCAGCACATTCTTCTCCTATCAACATATTTGTCTTCCAACTGGTGACGATAATGTAGCTACAAATCCAGTACATTCTTCTCCTATCAACAATATTTGTCTTCCAACTGGTGACGAGAATGTAGCTACAAATCCAGCACATTCTTCTCCTATCAACAATATTTGTCTTCCAACTGGTGACGAGAATGTAGCTACAAATCCAGCACATTCTTCTCCTATCAACGATATTTGTCTTCCAACTGGTGACGAGAATGTAGCTACAAATCCAGCACATTCTTTTCCTATCAACAATATTTGTCTTCCAACTCGAGTAAATTTCTCACGTAAACGTGATTGTTTTCTTTTGAGATTTATAAGTCTTGAATTATTAGTTTTAGGTGGATTATATATTTAAAACAACAGCATGACCACAGTCCTGAGTCATGTTCAGAGAATTCTAGTAACCAAAAAGTAATAAAACGAAAAGAGCTTTCCGTTTGTGCATCAAATGTCAACAAGTTATTCTACACGGACAACGGAAACAAGGTAAAATATAAAGATATAACAGGGCCACAGCTATCCCAACCTATACATGTAAAATCAACATGACCATCTCTATCCTATAATATAGATAAGAAATTTACACGGCCATATCTGTCCAGTCCTATCCTACAAATAAATAATCAAAAAGCCCATCTCTCTATTCTATCTTATAAACATCAAATTATCAGGGCCATAGCTATCCCATCTTATCTTATAGATATAAAATTATCAGAGCCAAAGCTATCCCATCTTATCTTATAGATATAAAATTACCAGAGCCAAAGCTAGCCCATCTTATTTTATAAATATAAGATGATTAGGACCATAGCTATCTCATCTTATCTTGTCTCACAGCCGTTTCTATGTTATCCCACGAGTAAATACTCAACAGATCAATCTATCCTAGCCTATAAGTAGAAAATTAACAAGGTAACATCCATGTAACGTTAACAGAATAAAATTAAGAGGGCGACATATCTATTATCTCATAAATATAAAATTAACAGGTCAACATCTCTCCTATCCTATAAATATGAAATCAACAAGGCCATCCTAATCCTACACTACATACTATGTACCAAATTAATGAACAAAGTCAAAGTCCTTCTTAGAACTATTAGATTCAACCACAAAAAGCTAACGAAACTCTTTTCTTTGTCAATTTACGCCACAAACAAAGCTAACAAAACCCTTTTCCTTGTCAATTTACGCCACAAACAAAGCTAACAAAACCCTTTTCTTTGTCAACTTACGCTACAAACAAAGCTAAAAAACCCTTTTCCTTGTCAATTTACGCCACAAACAAAGCTTACAAAACCCTTTTCCTTGTCAATTTACGCCACAAACAAAGCTAACAAAACCCTTTTCCTTGTCAATTTACGCCACAAACAAAGCTTACAAAACCCTTTTCCTTGTCAATTTACGCTACAAACAAAGCTAAAAAACCCTTTTTTTTTGCCAAATTACGCCACAAACAAAGCTAACAAAACCCTTTTCCTTGTTAACTTACGCTACAAACAATGCTAACAGAATCTTTGCTTCTACAAGCAATAATTGTTCTTTATATACACCCCAAATACGTAATAATTACTTAGAGAAAAACCGTGTTTTCCCCTAAACACACAATCCAACTTTCTCCATCTTTATCTTCATATTATAAACAGATTTATTCTTGTGCTTTAGGTGAATTTAATAATTCCAAACTTTTATAAAATAAATAAATACTGTGAGAACAATTAGTGGCTGGATTCACGTTAGGCCCGTTAGATGTCACTGTATGCCCATAGTATCTCTCGTCAACACACCGTGTGTGTTTACACTTAAAACAGTTACGTTGACACTAGCTCAATAAATTATGCATTTATCGGGTTACATAGTTAAACGACTTTATAATTTTATGGTGAGGTTGTCTACAAATTATTATTGGTTGGTTACCGCTAAAAGCGACATTGGACAGTGTTCAAATAACCAGAATCTGTCATCAGTCAGCGAAACAACTTACTGATAATATAGGATAATGAATGTCACGCTAGAAGCTCGTGAAATTTTTATGGCACGAGACTTGTGTAACACACGTTTTTTGAACTAGACCAGATGTGAGATCTACGTAATGATGAAATAGTGCACAGCTATTAAGGATGCGTGGGTGATGCTACTAAACCCAAATATTTATACCGCGTTTATTCTGCTTATAAACCACATTTGTTAAATGAAAGCATTTCCTTAACCCCAGTATTCCTTGAATACCAAATATAAATGAATCAGTCTTACCTTTTAGGTCTTGATTAAGACTGGAACTCTTCAGTTCTAAAACTGTCCTATCCGTATCCGGCAAAGCAGCTTCATTACTTGGAGCGGAGAGATTCGAATCCGAAAGAGGCGAAAGGCTACCGGTTGAGGATGAGGATTTTATCGGCGGAGCGTCTGTCGAGTGAACGTTGGTAGGCGTGAAGCTAGTCACCATGGAGGGAGATGTATTTACAAATGGGCCGGATAATGTTGATGGCGTGAAGTAATGTTTATTGTTAGAACATGACAAATTTAATGGTTGTTCCACGAACCTCGAGCCTTTCTCCTCAAGCTGACAAACCACTCGCCGCCCTAAAATATCCTCAATAAAATGTGAAGTTGGTTGCCGTGGGGGTTTTCCATACACGTGAGGGTGCCATGTATGTCTGATTGTTACTGTAGGTAGTGGTGGGGACTTGGAGATCCTGTCGTTTCTAAAAGACACGTCTTTTTTTTCCATGATCCCTTCTTCTTCCATGTCCACAACTGACACTCGCAATCACTTTTATTTTTTGTCAGATTTTTGCATTTACTTCAACACACCACTTCTTCATCCTTTATGTCAGCTCAAAACATCTCCAGATAGTGAGTGACAAACGAAGCAATAACAACAGGGTAATCACACGGTACCGCACTGCTAAAGCTAAGCTAAATCAGCCCTCTCGAGCGGCTAATGTACTTATACAGAACTCTCCAGACTGGTAACTTTCAATCACAAAAACTTGAGCTTGCTAACACGTGAAGCAGCACTGAGTCATAGGGAAATGCGACCCAGCGACTACTTTACTCACTCTGCGTTCATAGAAAGGTTTGAACACTACAAGCCAGCAAGCCTGCTGTTTGCTCTCTGCCTGAGACCAAAAGACTGCGATTTATCAACGCAGGAAATGGCGCTCGAGTCATGGGAGCTGTCAAGCTGTCAGGCAGACTCTAATCCGTCCCTAGGGGTGGGATGCTGGCGCACGCGCGTTATTAAACTATTGCTAATATAACAAGCATTGAAACTCGATTTTCTGTATACATGTGTACATCAAAACGTGCTTCGTATTAGCTCTCACTTATCTTATAATCCGCAAAGTAAAGTTATAAAGTGGACGCTATGAACCGCTTAATGTGTTCAAAGGACTAAAACTATTAGGAAAACGCAGGAAGTATTAACTGATTCATCACAGCTATTATAAACCACGTATCTGATTAAGGCATTTAAAGTTGCTTGTTTTTACAAATAACACACCCAAAAGATTTATTTTTCGGCATTCGAATAAACAAATTCAAAAGTCTCACGTGCCGATAATCACTAGAAGAGGGCAGACAGTTCTCACAAACTCTTTCCAGTTCTTTTATTGACTCTTGTCAGGCGTTCAAATACATCAGAGAAGAAAAAAAAGAATAGAGATGATATAAGACATATGTGGCAGGAATCCAAAGTGACGACATCACTGTAACGTGTCACTTTGGTGCACGACGGTCAAACAACGAATTAGCTGTCAGTTTGACTTTCACTTTCTTGCTAGATTCTGAATGAAGTTACTTCGATATTTTTCCTTTTTTTAAGATAAAGTGCAAGAAATTAGTTAGTTATTTTTTTCCCCCACAGGTACAGTTTAGGTTTCAGTTTTTATTTTCCGATTATTCTTTTCTTTTTATCCCAACAAGGGTAGACATAAAATAAGGAAGGAAAATCGTTTAATGCTATAAACTAGACACAACCAATCTGAATATCTTCAACAATGTAATTGAAAATCCAGCGTTTGATCCCAGGCTGTGGAAAGAACGCCAATAACCCATTATGCAACTTTGCGCTAAAAAACACAACAACAAAACGTTCGACTCTAAAACACGCAAAAGGAGAGATACATGCTGATATTGTTAATAAATCAAGTAAAAAAGCGACATTAAATGTATGTAAGTAATATCCTAAAATATTTCACGTTACCGACCTTCAAACTTTTAGAGGTGCTCTCAGTTCCCTTAACGTTTCCCACAAGTCTGTAAAATGTGAATGTATTTTGAGTCCAGTACATCATTAAGAACATCTTATCATATAAATCTTAAACGGTTTGAAAAGAATTCGACGAATTCTTCGATCGAATATTTTTATGTATAGTGACTTTAATTGCAAATGATAAATCTTAATTTCTTTAGTGAGAAAAAAACAAACCTAATGTCAGCAAGATCATAGAGATTCTACACTTCCGAAGGAAAAAAGTTTGAAACTGACTATACAC
>NW_013677772.1:5467-11973 GCF_000517525.1 Limulus polyphemus | reverse complement strand
TAAAAAACACACAAACTGCGGATATATATTGCTGATATGACAGAGCAGATAGTCCAACGTGGCTTTGATATAATAAAAAACACACAAACTGCGGATATATATTGCTGATATAACAGAGCAGATAGTCCAACGTGGCTTTGATATAATAAAAAACACACACTGCGGATATATATTGCTGATATGACAGAGCAGATAGTCCAACGTGGCTTTGATATAATAAAACACACAAACTGTGGATATATATTGCTGATATAACAGAGCAGATAGTCCAACGTGGCTTTGATATAATAAAAACACACAAACTGTGGATATATATTGCTGATATAACAGAGCAGATAGTCCAATGTGGCTTTGATATAATAAAAACACACAAACTGTGGATATATATTGCTGATATGACAGAGCAGATGATTCAACGCGGCTTTGCTATAATAAAAACACACACACACTGTGGATATATATTGCCCGTAATTGGTTACCGAATTCTGAAGGTTTTCTTTACAAACAACAGAACGCATTCTACAAAAAAAAAAAAAATAGTAAAGAGTTCTTTCACTACAATCAAGGCACTATACAAATATGCTGTTCCGGTTCGACGTTAGTGTCGTTGGAATGAAACTATTAGCAACGAACGACTGATTGGAAGACGAACTAACATTCTATCCAATAACCAGATCTTGTTGCTTCTTTTGTTGTTACGTCTTTTACACAACAAATATGTGAGGTTAAGTAGCACGCAAGGATAACGTTACATACACACAGAGGAGGCTTAAACAGCGAGTGATGGTAGCAAAATGATGGATTTATCAACGATACAAAACATAATCACAGAAAATGCCGAAGATAATCGGATAAATTGTGCAATACAATAATATTATTTTACACGTAAGCCCAATTGAGAGCACTTCAGATTGTCTGGGACACAAGAAACACAATAATAATTTGAACACTCCTTATGTTTATATAAGCCATTTGTTCGAATAACACTTCTTATGATGTGAACGCCGTTTTCAAGTTGGCGAAGCATGATTATAATTGATTTACTTGTCCTTAGACATTAGTCTTAGGCGAACCTGATGTGTTTGGAACATTATTATTCTAATATTTTCTAATTTGTTTGAAAATCCCTAAGAAACTAAATATAGAATGCAGTAATAACAACTAGAATATATATATGATAATAATGTATAATGATAAGTAATCATGCTTCGTCAGCTTGAAAACGGCGTTCACACCGTATACATTTAATAATGTATAATGATAAGTAATCATGCTTCGTCAGCTTGAAAACGGCGTTCACACCGTATACATTTAATAATGTATAATGATAAGTAATCATGCTTCGTCAGCTTGAAAACGGCGTTCACACCGTATACATTTAATAATGTATAATGATAAGTAATCATGCTTCGTCAGCTTGAAAACAGCGTTCACACCGTATACATTTAATAATGTATAATGATAAGTAATCATGCTTCGTCAGCTTGAAAACGGCGTTCACACCGTATACGTTATTGACCATCTTGCTCTGTGGTAAATTTTTGAGTTGCCCATTCATTTATGTCATATTGATGACATTCTAAAAATATTAATTAACTTAAGTGTAATAAAAAAAAAACTATTTTACGCAGGGTCACACATCTGACCCTGAAAAATGGGCACGTAAGGCAGTTCAGCAACTATTTTCTGTGACTGTGATACTTGAAAGACTCTCATGTGGCTGGTGAAGTGTCCTTAACACAGTCTCTGGTGTGTATTTAACTTATGATTGCAGTGTACATGCGGTACTGCCCTTTGAGTATCAAACATAATGGTACTTGTATACAGACACGGGATCGTTATGGTATTAAAAAAGTCACGAGAACACAAAAGAACATTAGAGAGAAATTAAAACCTCCATTATGTTGAGCAGTAGTCCCCTATTTGATATTTTCTCCCCACATTTCCCATCATGCAACACTTCCTCCATTTTTTTTACCCATGGGTTCGATCTCCTCCTAAGATGAGGGGAGGATCTATCTCCAACCTGGCAACCCCGACAGCCTCTGTAAATTCTTATGCTTGGCTTAGTTTTGTGGATGACACGTATGGACTATGGCCACATTAAAAAAAAAAGTCCCATAATCATGTCAATAGCCAACATGATTCTACCACACTCTCAAGATGTCACACATGTTTGGTGTGACATGCTCACCCTTTCGGCCGTGGGGGCGTTTTAAAGTAACGATCAATCCCACTATTCGTTGGTAAAAGAGTAGCCCAAAAGTTGGCGGTGGGTGGTGAGGACTAGCCGCCTTCCCTCTAGTCTTACACTGCTAAATTAGGGACGGCTAGCGCAGATAGCCCTCGTGTAGCTTTGCGCGAAATTCAAAAACAAACAAACAAACCATCCACTACAGGTCATTTATTTCCTGTGACCTGGTTTAAAAAAGTTAGTATCTAACTTAGTCTAGGATAGGTCAAGATATAGCTCAGTTTAATTTTAACTGTTACGTCTCTTGGTGTTCAGTAATGTTTTTTTTTAATAACGTTCATAAACGCTCTGGACCTCCTAAGTAAAGTTGTACATATCTCTGTAGATATTTATTGAAACTATCTGTCTGTTTGCGATGTCTGAAATTAAACTGGTTTCTTATATTTACCACTAGCGTTTAAAGGATTGTTTGTATTTCTCTGATGACTTTCATCTCCAATGCTTTCAGGTTTATAGTTAGGCATAGCGCTAAATGACAGTTACCGGATTTCTCTACTTTGTAGCGTCGGTTCGATTTTATGTTTAGGTTTGAAGAAGTTGCGCGTGCTGAGGTCGGACTGTTGAGCTGTGTTTGGCTGTAAGATTCAAAGAAGCCGATAAAACACTAATAACTGTATATTCTGATATGACGCACCGAAAAGGCTTAAGATATCGATCTTCTGAACAGTAATGAGGTCTTTTTCTTAGGTCCTGTACAGCGTTATCAGCAGTTTAACTCAACCACTTCAGCTTCCCATCTCATATCATATTCTTCCCTTCTCTACGTTTCTTCCACAGACATCCTATTATCGAATGTCACCTCTTCACTCTCCTGCTCCTTCTCCACCTCCCTTTAACACACAACGCCTTCCAGCACACACCTTCCCCTTCTGTTGTGTATTCAACAGTTAACGTTCCAGATCAACAAACCTTACACCAATAGGAAAATCTTCCATACACGATACTTTGATTTAATCCAGAGATTTCTAGAACGTCAGTTTTTCTTCCAATAAAAACAAAACACGTAACTTTTTCGACAATTTCAGAATAATTTGCTATTACGCTCTAAGCTGCTCAAGGGCTATCTGCGCTGTGCTCATTCCAGGGATCAAACCTAGAATTTAAGCGTTATAAGCCCCCCCCCCCTAGGCCCGCTGAGCCACCAAATTCATTCTAGTCGGGAGACATTATCAAACGCACGAACTAGTAATTTAATGCGTTCGGTTTGTCTCTAGAAGTACAATATATATATATATATTTCAAAACACATAATCATGAAAAAATCAGTTCATATAATACCTTAAATAGTGCCTGTGAGCGTAAGTAGAAAACTATAAAGCCTGAGGGCATATAAAACTTAATACAATATATATATATACAATCGTACATATTTCACATATAAAGCTCATGACTCGTTATATCGTTTTGCATGTAGATCTTATGAGTTCTGTTATTAGCTATAAAAGAACAAATTGTATTTCTAGCCCAGTAGTGATTTGTTATTTATGCTCTAATAGCAACGATACCCGAATTAAAATGACATCAGAAATAGGAAAATAAAAATGGTTAAATATAAAGATTACTTCAACAAAACGTTTCGCTTTCTGACAATAACTGTGATCACTTTTGTGTTTACATGTGAGTTATATGCATTATTTAACGACTTGTCTTGTTCCATGATGCAATGCAGATATATTGAATCCAACATCTAAAGGTAACAGCGTACACTTACTAGGCTTAACAAGAAGCTTCGCTTGTAAAGAACAGACAAATAAAACTCGCGAAAATGATATATTATGTTCGTAAAATAGGACTTTGCAGACATACGATCCCCATTGAAGTAGGCACGCCATCTATTAGGCTTAAGTTCTACGGTCATGTCTCACAAGTATGGTTAAATTGGATGGTAAACAAAAATAAAAAGAGAGCAGATATCAATGATCCAGCCTTGAATGTTATTCACTGTCCAGTTGATTCTAATGAGCAAGGAGAAAAATTTAAACGTCGAACTTCACCGCAAAAATTATATCCTAAAGAGAGCGTTCAGAACAGTCACACATTTGTGTGAACCTTATAATTACAGCTTGGTCAATAATGACTGCTATTACGAGAGTGAAAAGGAAATTTATCATGCAAGTTTCAAGAATGGAGAAGTACACCCTTCTTCTTAGCAGTACGTTGTAAAGTCAGCAAGCGGCTGTAAGAGTGAGCTAAACTACACACACCTACTAAATAATATGCACGCGTTAGTAGTCACTAAAGGTAAGCCTGACACGTGGTGATCTTCGTAATAGACCTAATGTAATCGATATTATAAACATATATTTTCACCATAAACATATATGACGGTTGTCTATAAATCTTCCTAATGGCATTAGTTTTGAGTCTAAGTAGCATTTTAATACAATATTAGTTTAGAAATAATAACAATAAATCATATAATTGAAATCCATTTGACAGCTAGGACTAAAAGATCTAAAACAGCTAGGACTAAAAGATCTAAATCCCATATTATTAGATTTCCTGCAAGGTCATATTAACTGAGAGATTATAACACTTTATGTAAACATGGAGAAATTACATTATTAGGTGAAGGATTTTCACAGACTTGGACGTTTATTAAATATCTCTAAATCTATGTACCTCAAAGTCAAAATCATAAATCTATGTACCTCAAAATCAAAATCATAAATATATGTACCTCAAAGTCAAAATAATAAATCTATGTGCCTCAAAGTCTAAGTAATAAATCTATGTGTCTCAAAGTCAAAATCATAAATCTATGTACCTCAAAGTCAAAATCATAAATCTATGTGCCTCAAAGTCTAAGTAATAAATCTATGTACCTCAAAGTCTAAGTAATAAATCTATGTGCCTCAAAGTCAAAATAATAAATCTAAGTGCCTCAATGTCAAAATAATAAATCTATGTGCCTCAAAGTCAAAGTAATAAATCTATGTATCTCAAAGTCAAAGTAATAAATCTATGTACCACAAAGTCAAAATCATAAATCTATGTACCACAAAGTCAAAGTAATAAATCTATGTACCTCAAAGTCAAAATAATAAATCTAAGTGCCTCAAAGTCTAAGTAATAAATCTATGTGCCTCAAAGTCAAAATAATAAATCTATGTACCACAAAGTCAAAGTAATAAATCTATGTACCACAAAGTCAAAGTAATAAATCTATATATCAAGTGATTTTCATAAACGAATTTCCTACAAATTTAGATATAAATTAACAATACCAAGAAAATCATGAGCAACCCTAGGACAACCAACAATATGTTTGTAGGCTTTTTGTATTTGTAAATATTACCAACAGAATAATTAACATTCTTAGGACTACCAACCAGATTTTTGTAGAGCTTTTATGTTTATAAACATTACCAAGAGAATGATTAACATTCTTAGGACTACCAACCAGATGTTTGTAGAGTGTTTATGTTTATAAACATTACCAAGAGAATGATTAACATTCTTAGGACTACCAACCAGATGCTTGTAGATTTTTCATGTTTATAAACATTAACAAGAGAATAATTATCATTTTTAGGACTACCAGCCAGATGTTTGTAGACTTTTCATGTTTATAAACATTACCAAGAGAATGATTAACATTCTTAGGACTACCAACCAGATGCTTGTAGATTTTTCATGTTTATAAACATTACCATGAGAATGATTAACATTCTTAGGACTACCAACCAGATGTTTGTAGACTTTTCATGTTTATAAACATTAACAAGAGAATGATTAACATTCTTAGGACTACCAACCAGATTTTTGTAGAGTTTTTGTGTTTATAAACATTACCATGAGAATGATTAACATTCTTAGGACTACCAGCCAGATGTTTGTAGACATTTTGTGTTTACAAACACTACCAAGAGAAGGATTAACATTTTGTGTTTGGCAGTTTTTACGGACGTTTTTTTGCATATTTTTTTACAATTACATATAAGGAAAACAACTTATCATGTCCTAAGATAACCTTTCATTAATCACGAATTTACGTAACTTCCGTCCAGGGAACGGATACTCCGGCTAAGTATATCAATATGTGTGTGACGTACATTCCAATATTATAAGCCAGCTCCACGAAACTGAATTTATTAACGTGGTAATTAAGTTAATATTTATTGATGTAATTTTTTTTCATCAAATGTGAAAGTTTTCTAATATGAATTATGGTTTTTCCTTCTGTAGGGGCCCGGCATGGCCAGGTGGATAAGGCGCTCGACTCGCAATCTGAGAGTCGCGGGTTCGAATC
>NW_013677772.1:0-4605 GCF_000517525.1 Limulus polyphemus | reverse complement strand
TCTAGTCTTACACTGCTAAATTAGGACGGCTAGCGCAGATAGCCCTCGTGTAGCTTTGTGCGAAATTCAAAAACAAACAAACCTTCTGTAGGTTCTACGTGTTGAGATACAAAAAAAAAACCTCTTTACATTCTAAATTTCGAAAATATAAGACGAATTTAAGAGCATACAGCTAAAATAATCCCTTTCGCTTTATCTTCTAAATATCGTTTGCTTATTATTACAGTATCGCTAACCACCGTGCGCTCAGGGTAGGAACGGGATTATAATTATTAGTGATATTGTTGTCCAATGTTCATGAAGTTTAAACTCTGTGTTTCTATAAGGATGAAGAACGTAATTATGATGTATTCCTTTCCCATATAGCTTATAGCTGTATAGTTGACCCATAGACATCTCCACCAATTACGATTACAACAGCGAACGATAATGTACAAAGAGAGTTTCTGTTAAGAAACTATTTTGATCTTCATTATAGCTTTACACGTAGTTTGAAGTTGAAATTGTTATAATAAGGAAATTAGGTTCATCGTGAAGATGTTAGAGAACTAGCAATGTACAGTCTTCTTTTGTAAGATGAAGACGTGTACTCTTATGATCCTGTGACTTTATTTATAAGATAAAGACGTGTACTCTTGCGATCCTGTGACTATATTTATAAGATAAAGACGTGTACTCTTGTGATCCTGTGACTTTATTTATAAGATAAAGACGTGTACTCTTGTGATCCTGTGACTTTATTTATAAGATAAAGACGTGTACTCTTGTGATCCTGTGACTTTATTTATAAGATAAAGACGTGTACTCTTGTGGATTCTGTGACTTTATATACAAGATAAAGACATGTAATCTTGTGATCCTGTGACTTTATTTATAAGATAAAGACATGTACTCTTGTGATTTTGTGACTTTATATACAAGATAAAGACATGCAATCTTGTGATCCTGTGACTTTATTTATAAGATAAAGACATGTACTCTTGTGATTCTGTGACTTTATATACAAGTTGAAGACGTGTACACTTGTTATTCTGTGACTTTATATACAAGATAAAGACATGTAATATTGTGATCCTGTGACTTTATTTATAAGATAAAGACGTGTACTCTTGTGATTATGTGACTTTATATACAAGATAAAGACATGTACTCTTGTGATTCTGTGACTTTATTTATAAGATAAAGACGTGTACTCTTGTGATCCTGTGACTTTATTTATAAGATAAAGAAGTGTACTCTTGTGATTTTGTGACTTTATATACAGGTTGAAGACGTGTACACTTGTTATTCTGTGACTTTATATACAAGATAAAGACATGTAATCTTGTGATCCTGTGACTTTATTTATAAGATAAAGACATGTAATCTTGTGATCCTGTGACATTATTTATAAGATAAAGAAGTGTACTCTTGTGATTTTGTGACTTTATATACAGGTTGAAGACGTGTACACTTGTTATTCTGTGACTTTATATACAAGATGAAGACGTGCACTCTTATGATTCTGTGACTTTATTCATAAGATAAAAACGTGTATTCTTGTGACGCTGTGATCTTATATAAACATGATGCACGTGCTCTTGTGTTTATGTAAATCCATAGATATATCGTGCTGTCTCGTACACACGCCTAGCTTAACACTAATTACAATTATATGTATGCTGAATATTTTATATTTTCGAGATTGGAAATTAGGAATTAGCTCTTTATCCCCAGACATCAATAGCTTTTCTGTTTAAGTATGAATATGATGTTTTAAGAATAATTAGACCTACCTTCATTCTTCCGTATATTTCCTTGGTGTGTATTTTTTAGTAGTTAACTTATCATTAAATGGAAAAAAAATAAGACCTGAATTTTCGAAAACTCATTAGCTAGGAATGATAAAAAATGTAATAGTCTTTCAAAAGTGGGCTTTAAGTCCTTTCTCAGGAGATCCCAGTAAATACTGAAATCATAATATGCGATTAAATACTTTTTATACTTCAGAGAAATTTGCTCTTCGACGTAGCCACTGAAATAATATTAATTTTTTAGCCGCGGCATAACGGCTCATAGAATGTCTCCGAGTTTGTTTGTTTTTTTTTGTACAAACTTTTAGCTCATATATCTTAACCGATTTGAGATCTAATTACAGTTTTGGACTCAGGAGTCCAGACTCTTTCGATTGATATATTTGACCTCGCTCAAGTTCTCATAGATTAATTTACTCTAATCCTGCCTAAAAGAATTTCAATTTGAGGGTAGGCTGGTAGAGATCCTGATGAGTAATCGGGTATACACGCGCCCCACGATTTCTTTTGCTGGAGCCAAAAAAAAATATAGCTAATAAAAAAAGGAAACAAAAGTCTCGTAGAGTAATTTACTCTAATCCTGCCTAAAAGAATATCAAGTACCACAGCTATTGAGAATTTTCCTTCTTGTTTTTTTGTTTTTGATGTTAAATATAGATACTTTAAGCTAACATTTCAAAGGAAGTTTTGTGGTTAAGATATTGGAAAATGTTTTGTTTATTAGACACTTGTGTAGTTTCCTTTTTATTTTGATTGTTTTTATTCAGAAAAGTAAAACTGACTTGACTGTGTGTAACATATTTCCAATTATCTGACATTACATGCGTTACTTGTTTGTAGTTGAGCGCAAAGCTACACAATGGCTATCCGTGCTCTGCCAACCACGTGTATGGAAACCCGGTTTCTAGCAGTATAAGTCAGCAGACATGCCGCTGTGCCACGGGGGTGGGGGGCACGTGTATTATTTCTTTGTCAGGACTTACCAGAAGACAATATGGCCGCTAGATTAGGCTATTGATTTATCACACACTGAGCATCGTGACAGCTTAACACTCATTCAACAACGTGAAAACTTAACACTCATTCAGCACTGTGAAAACTTAACTCTCATTCAGCACTGTGAAAACTTAACACTCATTCAGCACTGTGAAAACTTAACACTCATTCAGCATTGTGAAAACTTAACACTCATTCAGCACTGTAAAACTTAACTCTCATTCAGCACTGTGAAAACTTAACACTCATTCAACAACGTGACAGCTTAACACTCATTCAGCACTGTGAAAACTTAACACTCATTCAGCACTGTGAAAACTTAACGCTCATTCAGTTGTGTAGAAACTTAGCAGTTATTGAGCTCCGTGACAACTTAACACTCATTCAGCTCCATGACGACATGACATTCTTCTAATTCAATGTCCTATACTACTTGTGGCCATTGAAAGTAAATCAGTGATATTCTCAGTCCTATTAATATTCGCCTATGAATTCTCACTGTACATTTTCAATGTGGTGAAGGTTTGTTTGTTTACAGCAAAGCCACACTGGGCTGTTTGATGTGCTCCTCGCGGGGATTCGAGTCCCGGATTTTAGCGTTGTAAGCCCGTAAACTTATCGCTCTCCCATCGGGTTTGAAAGACAAGCGGATTTTAAAAAACAAAAACAAAAAAAAAAAAACACAAGCGACTAAAATGTAGATAACATTAATTTTGTTGTTTTCGCACTCTTTATCTCTCTGTTTGCATTACGATAAGTCGAGTATCTGGGAAAATGCTTTAATAACAATCTCTAAGTAAACATTTTTTTTTTTTTGCCAAAGATAAGACATTGGTGGTCGAAAAGCAATTAGATTTGTTAAAGGAAAAGTTTGATTTGTTTGGAGTTGTAAAGTTTAGCCTAAAGCCAGAGCTTGATTGAATTAAACTCGAAATAAAAATATTCTTTAAATTAAACTCGTATGAAGACAAATCGAAAAAAAAAGTCTTACGCTCACAAATCGATTTTTCTCCACACACACACACACACACACACACCGACACGCTTCTATACGATTATGTATAAGATATAAAATATTTGAACATAAACATTGAAACCAATGTCCAGCAAGAACCACGGATACACCATGAAACCAATGTCCAGCAAGAACCACGGATACATGGAGTATTCGTGGTTCTTGCTGGACATTGGTTTCATGGTGTATCCGTGGTTCTTGCTGGACATTGGTTTCATGGAGTATCCGTGGTTCTTGCTGGACATTGGTTTCATGGCACACCTCCAAAAAATCGCTAGTTTTCTTTAATTCTACCAGGCCCCGGCATGGCCAGGTGGTTAGGGCGCTCGACTCGCAATCTGAGGGTCGCTGGTTCAAATCCCCGTCACACCAAACGTCATCGCCCTTTCAGCCGTGGGAGCGTTATAATGCGACGATCAATCCCACTATTCATTGGTAAAAGAGCAGCCCAAGAATTGGCGGTGGGTGGTGATGACTAGCTGCCTTCCCTCTAGTCTTTCACTGCTAAATTAGGGTCGGCTAGCGCAGATAGCCCTCGTGTGGCTTTGCGCGAAATTCAAAAACAAATAATTCTACCAATTTGTCTTAACTTTATCACTAATAAGGTTTTGTATTCTTGTTGGAAGACAAGAAAGATTTTATCAGACTCAATACACCAACTCGTGTTTATGAAGGTGAATTGACCTTAGCGGTCACTAATAAAAAACAAAGTGGGCAGTTGGAAAGAGGGGATAGAGATCAAAGGGGTAAATTTGACTCTGTAGTAAGTAAGGATTTCACTTTTATATATGTAAATATATA
>NW_013677771.1:7537-11983 GCF_000517525.1 Limulus polyphemus | reverse complement strand
CATTGGGTCAAGTATATTTAACGTATATTTTACATTAATAATTTTAGAGTTGACTTCACAGAACGTATGTTTTACATTGGTAATTTTAGAGTTGACTTCACAGAACGTATATTTTACATTAGTAATTTTAGAGTTGACTTCACAGAACGTATATTTTACATTAGTAATTTTAGAGTTGACTTCACAGAACGTATATTTTACATTAGTAGTTTTAGAGTTGACTTCACAGAACGTATATTTTACATTAGTAGTTTTAGAGTTGACTTCACAGAACGTATATTCCACATTTAAAGTCGAGTTTACGTTATTCACTGGAATCAATGCACTTCATTGTATTTTTCATCTGAGTTTATCTTTACATGCAGCCACTGGGACTGTTTTGTTATTTATCATAGTAAAATACAACAACATCGCTGCTATCTTTACATGCAGCCATTGGGACTGTTTTGTTATTTATCATTGTAAAATACGACAACATCGCTGCTATCTTTACATGCAGCCACTTGGACTGTTTTGTTATTTATCATTGTAAAATACGACAACATCGCTGCTATCTTTACATGCAGCCACTGGACTGTTTTGTTATTTATCATTGTAAAATACGAACAATATCGCTGCTATCTTTACTAGTTAACAGAGTGTTAATATTTGATTCAACGATCTTGAACCCATACTTACATTCCTATCTCTATTTAATTTTGTGCCAAATATTTTATACTTATAGACAATGTCGTTACATTTTCTCCTAACCCTAGCCCTCTGGTAGCTACAGAGCTGTGCAATAGTGTGAGGCTTTTTAAGAGAAAATCTATATTAGATCAGCTGGGATCCTAATCAGTAGCTTTAGGTTTAGCTACGTCATCATGTTCAGTTATTAATGCCTTTAGTAGATTTCGGAAAACTAAAGGAGTTTTTTTTCTGAAAGAAAAATTATAGCTCAGTTAAACAAACGATATTATTTTAATTGTTTCAGTTAAGTTACAATTCTTTCAAACACGATTATATTACAACGATCTTGAACCACAATCAAATATTAACACTCTATTATACTTCATGAAATACAGGTAGAATATAACACTTCATGAAATACAGGTAAAATATAACACTTCATGAAATACAACTAAAGTATAACTCTTCATGAAATACAACTAAAGTATAACTCTTTATGAAATATAGCTAAAATATAAACTACTCATTTTGGAAGAGTAAAAATAGCAACACGATTATATTATTGTTAACTTTTACCTGTATTTCATGAAGTGTTATATTTTAGCTACATTTCATGAAGTGTTATATTTTACCTGTATTTCATGAAGTGTTATATTTTACCTGTATTTCATGAAGTGTTATATTTTACCTGTATTTCATGAAGTGTTATATTTTAGCTATATTTCATGAAGGATTCTTTGTTCTTCTTTCAAAACGTATACTTTTCTTGCAAATAAATTCGGTTATACTTTTTTGATGTACAATAAGTATTGAGAGTATTTTGGGGTGAACTTTCTTTAATCATGTCAGCTTCTATCCAGTCATCTGCAGTAGACAAAAGTGTTTTTTTTTGTATTTTTTATTGGTTAAATATCTACTTGGTCTGGAAGTGCCGAGGGGAATTGTGATGTATACGAAATGTGTAACTAGGTCGAATCAAGCCTCGTCTATCGAAACTATTGCCTTTTCGATCCGGCTCTGTTTTATAGTAATCAACAGAGCAGCCATTCGTTATTGGCTTCCTGAACCACACTACGATTCTATTATGGATTCACTAGCTTCCTGAACAACACTGTGATTTTATTATGGATTCACTAGCTTCCTGAACAACACTGCGATTTTATTATGGATTCACTAGCTTCCTGAACCACACTACGATTCTATTATGGATTCACTAGCTTCCTGAACAAGACTATGATTCTATTATGGATTCACTAGCTTCCTGAACAACACTACGATTCTATTATGGATTCACTAGCTTCCTGAACCACACTACGATTTTATGGATTCACTAGCTTCCTGAACCACACTACGATCTATTATGGATTCACTAGCTTTCTGAACAACACTACGATTGTATTATGGATTCACTAGCTTCCTGAACAACACTACGATTTTATTATGGATTCATTAGCTTCCTGAACAACCCTACGATTCTGTTATGGATTCACTAGCTTCCTGAACAACACTACGATTTTATTATGGATTCACTAGCTTCCTGAACCACACTACGATTCTATTATGGATTCGCTAGCTTCCTGAACAACACTATGATTTTATTATGGATTCGCTAGCTTCCTGAACAACACTACAATTTTATTATGGATTCATTAGCTTCCTGAACAACCCTACGATTCTGTTATGGATTCACTAGCTTCCTGAACAACACTGTGATTTTATTATGGATTCACTAGCTTCCTGAACAACACTACGATTCTATTATGGATTCACTAGCTTCCTGAACAACACTACTAATCTGTTATGGATTCACTAGCTTCCTGAACAAGACTATGAATTTATTATGGATTCATTAGCTTCCTGAATAACACTGCGATTCTATTATGGATTCGCCAGCTTCCTGAACAACACTACGATTCTATTACGGATTCACTAGCTTCCTGAACAACACTACTATTCTTTTATGGATTCACCAGCTTCCTGAACAAGACTATGCTTTTATTATGGATTCACTAGCTTCCTGAACAAGACTATGGAATTATTATGGATTTATTAGCTTCCTGAACAAGACTATGCTTTTATTATGGATTCACTAGCTTCCTGAACAAGACTATGGAATTATTATGGATTTATTAGCTTCCTGAACAACACTATGATTTTATTATGGATTTATTAGCTTCCTGAACAAGACTAAGATTTTATTATGGATTCACCAGCTTCCTGAACAACAGTATGATTTTATTATGGATTCACCAGCTTCCTGAACAACACTATGATTTTATTATGGATTCACTAGCTTCCTGAACAAGACTATGATTTTATTATGGATTTATTAGCTTCCTGAACAAGACTAAGATTTTATTATGGATTCACCAGCTTCCTGAACAAGACTATGGATTTATTATGGATTCACTAGCTTCCTGAATAAGACTATGGATTTATTATGGATTCACTAGCTTCCTGAATAAGACTATGATTTTATTATGGATTCATTAGCTTCCTGAACAAGACTACGATTTTATTATGGATTCACTAGCTTCCTGAACAACACTATGATTTTATTATGAATTTATTAGCTCAGATATTGAAGAATGAAGATCTGACTTCAACAGGCTGTACTAAACTATCTAGCAGCAGCAAGACGCAAGTCAACCCTCGAATATTGAAGATTGAAAAGGAGATTTGAACAGACTGTCATAGACTATCAGGTGCCAACAAACATTACATCAACCTCACTTTGGGAAACACCATAAAGCTTGTAAAGTCTGAGTTGTTGTGAAAATTAACTACATTGAAGCATTTCTGAGGTAATCGGATAACACTCGTTGTTATGGTTAGTTTCCTAATTATTAGTTTTATTACTATCTACACGTTACTAGCTAGTTTACATATTACGGTTCTGTTGTTAATCCTCGGCTATCATCAGGGAGTAAGACTGTTGTGGTCGGATTTGATCCCGAGTCTGGTATGATACGAATATTGTCAGACATGTTCAACTTCTTTCACTTCCTAACATAAAAATCGTCAGACTGATTAACTAGTAATACTAGGCCTATAAGGAAGGTTATGTTACATAAGTAACTTTTAATATGATAAATGGAACATCTGTTTGTGAGACAATAGTTATATTTCTGTACAACGTTTCGAATACAAGAGTGAGACATAATCACCTATAATATTTAAGGTACAAGTACATTCCAATTTTAATAGGCAAAGTAGCTCCCCTTGTTATAATTCTTGAGAACAGAAGATCACCATAGTTACAATAGTCCCCCTTTTGTAATTAGTGGGAACAGAGCAACACCATGGTCACAATAGTTCCCCTTGTTATAATTCTTGAGAACAGAAGATCACCATAGTTACAATAGTCCCCCTTTTGTAATTAGTGGGAACAGAGCAACACCATGGTCACAATAGTCCCCCTTTGTTGTAATTAGTGGGAACAGAACATCACCATGGTTACAAAGTCTACCCTTTTGTAATTAGTGGGAACAGAACATCACCATGGTTACAAAAGTCTCCCCTTTTGTAATTAGTGGGAACAGAACATCACCATGGTTACAAAAGTCTCCCCTTTTGTAATTAGTGGGAACAGAACATCACCATGGTTACAAAAGTCTCCCCTTTTGTAATTAGTGGGAACAGAACATCACCATGGTTACAGTAGTCTCCCCCTTGTTGTAATTATTTAGAACAGAAAATCAATGTGGTTACAAAAACCCATTTTCTATCGCTTCATTATGAGAAATAATAAGATTGAAAGCGAAATATCTTTTTAAC
>NW_013677771.1:0-6667 GCF_000517525.1 Limulus polyphemus | reverse complement strand
TAAAGGCATCGGTCGTAAGAGTGCAGGATTTTAACGGCAGTGGTCGTAAGAGTGCAGGATTTTAAAGGCATCGGTCGTAAGAGTGCAGGATTTTAACGGCAGTGGTCGTAAGAGTGCAGGATTTTAAAGGCAGCGGTCGTAAGAGTGCAGGATTATAACGGCAGCGGTCGTAAGAGTGCAGGATTTTAACGGCAGCGGTCGTAAGAGTGCAGGATTATAACGGCAGCGGTCGTAAGAGTGCAGGATTATAACGGCAGTGGTCGTAAGACGACAACTCAATCATAATGACTGAGTTCACTGTATTCTGAAGTGACGAGAATCTTGATTAGCTGATCTTTTTATTGATGTACCAATTTGCATGATAGAGTTCCAGCTAGCTTGTAAAACTTCGTCTTCTTTCTGTAGAGAGAGAATCTCGGGTGATAGTAGTATCGTGCGTGTGTATGGATTGGAAACCTGATTTTAAACAGTATAATTAGATGAGTTTTTGTATATTATATACTTTTATTAAACAAAAACTGAAACAACTGGTTTCTATTGAAGTTATGACTAAATTAGTAATATATATTATTATATAAACTAAACAAATAAATATGACAAATGAAACGTGCGTAAAATTAAACATCTTATCTCAAAAACGATTATCAAGGTGCAATAACAGATGTGAAAAATCCAATAAACGTCGAAACTTTTCCATCCACACTAATAAATCATTACCTGCATAGTTTCTGGATTTCTCTAGTTATGATCTATTTCTGATGACACATTGTTTGTACTAAAATCGAAACTTCTTTTTTTCTGAAAGACCTGGGCCAAGAAAATAAAAATGATTTCATTGGTAATTTTAAAGAATAATCTCACTTTCTTAAGGTAGCCGACAGGTGTCACTGTGTACGTATATTCTCGAAATTTAGATAGATTTATTTAAATAAAGTAAACAGTTCATATCTATTTGCCACCCTATTAATTTGAAGACATTTTGCTAGCCGAAATTCTTGTTCTTTAGTGAAAAGGTGCACAATGAATTGAGCTGTCTGCACTTTGACCATCTCCGAGAATCCAACCCCGAGTTTTAGAGTTATTTTTTAACCTGTCATACTGAGTTAGAATATATAATTTCCTTTACCCAATTTTCTAGTTTTATCTAAAAATTTGTGTAAGCTTCAAATCTTGATATTAAAGGTTAACTACAATTCTGATAAATAAAATCAACTAAAGAAAAACGTTTTAAAACAATTTTAAATGGTTATCAATATAAGTAACGTAGTTTCCATTCTTTTAATTGGACTATACAAGAAATGCAATAAAGAAAAAGCAAACGTTGAAACGTATAAGATCTCAGTCTACTTAAATATGCAAATCTTGTGGCAGGAATAAAGATAGTTTCAATAAGAACAAACTTCACGGTCACAGGAATAGAAAAAGTTGTAATTCATTTAATGCCTTTCTCTAGCATGATAAGGTTTGGACGTTACTTATCATACGTCATTCCAGACAAGCTAGAATGTAGCCAATGGGAAAGTTTCGAAAGCACGTTCTCCTTCACATCCGAAATGAAGTTAAGAGAAAGTGTGATATGTTCCAAATACGACAAGCGGGAGAAGATAAAAACAAAATGAAACCATCTTTCAAAATAGCGTGACTGTAGATTCACGTAATCAACTTTCAACCAGGATTCATGACTGTAGATTCACGTAATCAATTTTCAACCAGGGTTCATGACTGTAGATTCACGTAATCAACTTTCAACCAGGGTTCATGACTGTAGATTCACGTAATCAACTTTCAACCAGGGTTCATGACTGTAGATTCACGTAATCAACTTTCAACCATGGTTCATGACTGTAGATTCACGTAATCAACTTTCAACCATGGTTCATGACTGTAGATTCACGTAATCAACTTTCAACCAGGATTCATGACTGTAGATTCACGTAACCAACTTTCAACCAGGGTTCATGACTGTAGATTTACGTAACCAACGTTCAATCAGGGTTCATGACTGTAGATTCACGTAACCAACTTTCAACCAGGGTTCATGACTGTAGATTCACGTAATCAACTTTCAACCAGTGTTCATGACTGTAGATTTACGTAGTCAACTTTCAACCATAGTTCATGACTGTAGATTCACGTAATCAACTTTCAACCAGGGTTCATGACTGCAGATTCACGTAATAAACTTTCAACCATGGTTCATGACTGTAGATTCACGTAACACATTTCAAAGTAACTAAGGTTCGTGACTGTAGATTCATGTAACCACCTTTCACAATGACTACGGTTCGTAACGGTAGATTCACGTGACTACCTTTCACAGGAACCTCGGTTCATGACTGTAGTTTCATGTAACTACCTTTCACTGTAACCATGGTTCGTGAGTGTAGTTTCAGTAACCACCTTTCAAAGTAACCGTGGTTTAGGATTGTAAATTCATGTAACCACCTTTCAATGTAACCGCGGTTCATAATTGTAAATTCATGTAACCACATTTCAAAGTAAACACGGTTCATGATTGTAAATTCATGTAACCACCTTTCAAAGTAACCACGGTACGTGATTACAGTTCGTGACGTTTTATTTTCGATGAGGAAGACTCACCAATAGTAAATTGTTGACATTTACTACAATATAATTATTAGCTAACATTGTGTTATTTACTACAATATAATTATTAGCTAACATTGTGTTATTTACTACAATATAATTATTAGCTAACATTGTGTTATTTACTACAATATAATTATTAGCTAACATCGTATTATTTACTACAATATAATTATTATCTAACATCATATTATTTACCACAAAATAATTATTAGCTAACATCATATTATTTACCACAATATAATTATTATCTAACATCATACTATTTACCACAAAATAATTATTAGTTAACATCATATTATTTACCACAATATAATTATTAGTTAACATCATATTATTTACTACAATATAATTATTAGTTAACATCATATTATTTACTACAGTATAATTATTATCTAACATCATATTATTTACCACAATATAATTATTATCTAACATCATATTATTTACAACAATATAATTATTATCTAACATCATATTATTTACCACAAAATAATTATTAGTTAACATCATATTATTTACTACAATATAATTATTATCTAACATCATATTATTTACTACAATATAATTATTACCTAACATTATGGTATTTACCATGTTTTACCTCGCGATACGTGTCTCAGTTCTGATTGTTTCAATTATTTAGTTTTTGTGTTGTTTTTTTAATATTCTTTTTCTCACAAATTTCGATATGGTAACGATTTCTGTTGAAGTGTGAATCGAGCAACACATGTTCGATATTGTGATCAGAGTTAAATTTTTGTTTCAAAATAAATTCTTAATACAAACAAACTGTAACGAAAGTTAGATTCAAAACTAAACTAGGATTAACAAATATCATGAAGATCAACGTTAAGAATTACTAACAACAATGATGAAGATCAACGTTAAGAACTAATAACAAGGATGATGAAGATCAACGCTTAGAACTAATAACAACAATGATGAAGATCAAGGTTAAGAACTACTAACAACAATGATGAAGATCAAGGTTAAGAACTACTAACAATAATGATGAAGATCAACGTTAAGAACTAATAACAAGGATGATGAAGATCAACGTTAAGAACTACTAACAATAATGATGAAGATCAACGCTAAGAACTAATAACAACAACGATGAATATCAAGGTAAAGAACTAATAACAACGATGATGAAGATCAACGCTAAGAACTAATAACAACGATGATGAAGATCAACGTTAAGAATTACTAACAACAATGATGAAGATCAACGTTAACATCATTGTTGTTAGTAGTTCTTTACGTTGATCTTCATCATTGTTGTTAGTAGTTCTTTGTTGTTAGTAGTTCTTAACCTTGATCTTCATCGTTGTTGTTAGTAGTTCTTAATGTTGATCATCATCGTTGTTGTTATTAGTTCTTAACGTTGATCATCATCATTGTTGTTAGTAGTTCTTAACGTTGATCTTCATCATTGTTGTTAGTAGTTCTTAACGTTGATCTTCATCATCGTTGTTAGTAGTTCTTTACGTTGATCTTCATCGTTGTTGTTAGTAGTTCTTAACGTTGATCATGAGAAAGACTAAAAACTGGTAATAAATGGAGAAGAACAACTTTAAAAAATTGTGAAGATCTGATCGTTTTTTATCATCCTAGGAATTATAACTACTGGTGTGTAAAGATGATAATGAATATTGGAATCAATCATCGAAGATTGTTAGAACATAGTCGTATTTTTCTTTTTTATTAGCCTTCAGCTATTGTTGATAGTTTATCAATCATGAAGTGAACGTTCTTGATAAACTAGGCCTTGTTTCGTGTAGCAATAGTAGTGTCAGAAAAGAAACTTCGTTAACAGAAGCCATTTTGTACGTTTCACTTCTCTCGTTTGATAAATGAGTTTTTCGTTCGACTTTTTAAGGAAATCTTTTATGCGATGTGAAGGAGAATGTTTTTGTTAACAAGATATTCATATTTATACATAACTTTTTTGACAGTGTTTTTGTTAACAAGATATTCATGTTTATACATAACTTTTTTGACAGTGTTGTTGTTTATAAGACATTCATGTTTATACAATACATTTTTGACAGTGTTGTTGTTTATAAGATATTCATGTTTATACAATACATTTTGACAGTGTTGTTGTTAATAAGACATTCATGTTTATACAATACATTTTTGGCAGTGTTGTTGTTATTAAGATACTGATGTTTATACAATACATTTTTGATAGTGTTGTTGTTTATAAGATACTGATGTTTATACAATACATTTTTGACAGTGTTGTTGTTTATAAGATACTGATGTTTATACAATACATTTTTGACAGTGTTGTTGTTTATAAGATACTGATGTTTATACAATACATTTTTGACAGTGTTGTTGTTTATAAGATACTGATGTTTATACAATACATTTTTGACAGTGTTGTTGTTTATAAGATAGTCATGTTTATACAATACATTTTTGACAGTGTTGTTGTTAATAATACATTGATAATAACTAATAATACATAAATACATAATAATACAGTTATTGTTTGTAAGTGAAGGTTTAATTAAGATGTTACAGTTAAATTCAAGAAATAAGTAAGTGAAATATTAAATCAATGGAGGAAGTGCTAAAAGTTTAAAACAAGCTAGTAGTAGCTTTAAACTCAGACATTGTTTTAAAATTCTGAATGCCATATTTAAAGCACAATCGTTAAGCCTGTTCTGCAGGAAATATTGCAATATCTATGTGTGTAAAATGGTTCTCCTGAATTAGATTTACAAAAAGAGCAACTTATAAATTTGAAACACGAGAGTTATCATCAAAGTTACGAAAAAAATATATATGAAGTGGAAGCAACGCCTGAAAGAAAAAATCTCGTGCGATATGTATATATTATCCACTTTAAAAGATTAGCAGCTGGAAATTACTTTTGGTGCATATTTAGTATCCTTGGAACCAGCGTCAAATTACCTGCTTTATATTTTATAGAAATATAAAATTCTTTTCTTGTTCTCCTTTTAGAGATATAACAAAAAAACTAGTAGAAAACAGTGTAATAAATACACACAATCAAACTTTCTGGACTTTATGGAGCCTTAAATTTTGTGACACACTTAAATATAACATAGCTGATAACTGATTGAATCTTATGGTGTCAAAGGCGTAAATGTGAATACAATAAGGACGAGAAGTGTGAATAATTAGTGAGCCTCTGTGATTGAACAGCAATAAGGACGAGAAGTGTGAATAATTAGTGAGTCTCTGTGATTGAACAGCAATAAGGACGAGAAGTGTGAATAGATAGTGAGTCTCTGTGATTGGACAGCAATAAGGACGAGAAGTGTGAATAATTAGTGAACCTCTGTGATTGAACAACAATAAAGACGAGAAGTGTGAATAATTAATGAGCCTCTGCGATTGAACAGCAATAAGGACGAGAAGTGTGAATAATTAGTGAGTCTCTGTGATTGGACAGCAATAAGGACGAGAAGTGTGAATAATTAGTGAGTCTCTGTGATTGAACAGCAATAAGGACGAGAAGTGTGAATAATTAGTGAGTATCCGCGAATGAACAGCAATAAGGACGAGAAGTGTGAATAATTAGTGAGTATCTGCGAATGAACAGCAATAAGGACGAGAAGTGTGAATAATTAGTGAGTATCTGCGAATGAACAGCAATAAGGACGAGAAGTGTGAATAATTAGTGAGTATCTGCGAATGAACAGCAATAAGGACGAGAAGTTTGAATAATTAGCGAGTCTCTGTGATTGAACAGCAACTAATTAAAAACAGAAGTCGATGTAAGTGATGTGTCGTGTTATTATTAACCTGAACAACTACAATTTGTAAAATCACATCATAGTCACGAAAAAACAAAACTAAGATGAATATTTCACCAGTTTCTGATGGTACAATAATACTTGTTTGTTTTACACGGTGTTGCTGGTTTCCTGTAAGCTTCGTCAGTTACCATAAGGTAAAGTTTCAAATAAGACTTGTTTGTTTTACACGGTGTTGCTGGTTTCCTGTAAGCTTCGTCAGTTACCATAAGGTAAAGTTTCAAATAAGACTTGTTTGTTTTACACGGTGTTGCTGGTTT
>NW_013677770.1:12852-13837 GCF_000517525.1 Limulus polyphemus | reverse complement strand
CACCTTGTATTTGAAACACAACTTACCCAGGTTTAGTTCTGACAAACATTTCTGAGTTGGTGAAGAACAAACAAACCACCTTGTATTTGAAACACAACTTACCCAGGTTTAGTTCTGACAAACATTTCTGAGTTGGTGAAGAACAAACAAACCACCTTGTATTTGAAACACAACTTACCCAGGTTTAGTTCTGACAAACATGTCTGACTTGGTAAAGAACAGACAAACCACCTTATATTTGAAACACAACTTACCCAGGTTTAGTTCTGACAAATATGTCTGAATTGGTGAAGAACAGACAAACCACCTTATATTTGAAACACAACTTACCCAGGTTTAGTTCTGACAAACATGTCCGAGTTGGTGAAGAACAAACAAACCACCTTATATTTGAAACACAACTTACCCAGGTTTAACTCCAGCAAACATGCCCGTGTTGATGAAGAACGTACAAATTAACGTGCATTTGATGCCCTTGTAACCACCAGCTTTTAGTTCCAGCCTCAGAGCATCTTCCAATCCTACGACAGCAAATTTGGTAGCACAGTAATCAGTAAGTCCCACCACTCCTCCCAGTCCCGCGAGGCTGGCGATCGAAACAATATGACCGTGGTTTGCTGCCATCATGTCTTGTAAGAAAGCCTTGGTCGTCTGCAAATTTATCATAGAAACACATTTAACACAGAGGTTTACTTGTAATTCGGAGTTCAAAGACACAGTTTTTACCGAAGTAAGTCGTATATGCAAAGAAACATGCGAGATAAGTGTTTTATGTAGCGCTAGACTACGTACAAATCCTCGTAAGTAATGCACTACCAACGAACCATAATCTACCTGTTTAGGTCTTTTGGTCTGTGGGGTCAGATACCATTAATGCATTACGGACATTTGTTTAGGTCTTTTGGTATGTGGGGTCAGATACAGTTACTGCATTACGGACATCTGCTTAGGTCTTTTGGTATGTTGGGTCAGGTACAGTTAATGC
>NW_013677770.1:10765-12014 GCF_000517525.1 Limulus polyphemus | reverse complement strand
TGGACATCTGTTTGTCTTTTGGTCTGTGGGGTCAGGTACAGTTAATGCATTACGGACATCTGTTTGTCTTTTGGTCTGTGGGGTCAGGTACAGTTAATGCATTACGGACATCTGTTTGTCTTTTGGTCTGTGGGGTCAGGTACAGTTAATGCATTACTAACGAACCAAATTTAGTTTCCTACTAACGACCTTGTTTCCACCAATTAGGGAACATAAGAAATAATTAGAACAAGGACGAGTATAAATGACTTGCTTGAGAATTAAGGTTTAATAGAAGTACAAATTACAAACATTTAATACTGTTTCATATGTTAAATATTATCTCGAGTTTATAATAGATCCCAAGTTTGAAATAATTCCGAGACTTTACTTTGTTCGTGGTTCAATATCTTTTCAACCCTCCCCCCTCCCCATGGGCACAGCGGTATGTCTGTGGCCTTACAAAGCTAAAAACCGTGTTTTGATACCCGTGGTAGGCAGAGCACAGATAGCAGTTTGAATAGCTTTGTGCTTAACTTCAAACAAAGAAACAAACTTTTCAAACGTGTCTCCTGTGTGACATTTGTTACACGAATCTAAACTATGATGAGAATTTCTGCGCTAGTCGTGAAGTGATACACCAGAGGGAAGGCAGATAGTCAAGATCACCCACCACCAACTGTTGGGCTAGTCTTTACCAACGAATAGGGGGATTAATCATAACTTATAATGTCCCTGCGCCTGAAAGGGCGAGCATGTTCTAGTACAGGATTCGAACGCGTAGATTGCAAATTTTGATCCCTAACCACCAGTAATAGACTAGAGGGAGAGCACCCACCGTCAATTCTTGGGTTACTTTTAACAACGAATAGTGGGATTGACCGTGACATTAGAACGTCCCCACGGTTGAAAGGGCGAGCATGTTTCCATGACGAGATTTAGATTGGCGATCCGCATGCAGGTTCCGAGTCGAGTGCTCTAACCACCAGGCCATGCCAAGGCTCATTACTTTGGTATTTCGTTTTTATAGTTTTCACATTGTACTGTACGATAATGAACACGCATATAGTAGCTTATGTGTTATGTTGCCCTTGGCGCCTTTTCATGAACATTGACAACTGATATAACACGATCAATAAATATCAATCATGTTTAAAAACATTTATTTTTTATAAAGATGAAGATCGATAACTGTGTGTAGTTTCGAGGCGATTGTAGATATTGTTGCGTCAGCGAGGTCACGTGACTAGTGTCACGCCACCTATTTTCT
>NW_013677770.1:7443-9879 GCF_000517525.1 Limulus polyphemus | reverse complement strand
TAGTTCTAGAAACGTTGCGTCACAGTAGTCATGTGACTCGATGACGCAACACTATCATTAGAATAAGGAACTATTTTGTGTTTAAGCACAGAATGGGTAAGACGAACCGCTCGAACTTCATCAACATGTATCAATGCTCTGGGTTTTAAAAGGATGGCATTTCACCTCTTCATTTCTTGTCTCTGTTTCAACACTAGCGAACTAAAATCTAACAAACCTCTACGCTGTAATGAAACACAACATCTCAGCCAAGAGCGGGGTGAAGAGGATACCCATATTCCTAACCGCTTCTGGTTTCACACTAAACCATTATCAAAATTGATTGATTTCGCCACTGTCTCGGGGTAGCTTAGCATTTGGCAAAGTGCGCGGAAGTGTAGATGAATGTTTAGCGTGTATTACATTTTAGTGATATTCCGTTAGGAATCGCGAAGTTTAAAATTATTAAACTGTCGAAAATGACTTTGTTTGAGGAATCAAAGAGCCTTTAAGAACTTTCATTCTAAATAGAACGCAATGGACTACTGTTGTGCTGTTTTAAAAAGTGTAATTGTAATGAATATGTAAAAAGTATTCGTTATTTGTTTTAAACAAGGGTAACTGATGCTCCATACTTAATTATACTGATCACTTCTCTAGCGTGGAACTGATATAAAGAACTGATCATTTCCTTTAGTATAACATTCAATGTAAACGACTTTAACACGTTCGCTGCAATGTGCCCCACCGTTGGGTCACAGCACGACTTTTAGTTATGGACCACGTGACACACCGGTCAGTCACAGACAATTATGTTTCAAAGCCAAGTGTCTCTTGTGGCATACGAGTTTGGGACACTGTGACTGCTTCTTGGCATCGTTTGATTCTTTGTACTTAATCTATTATGTGGCAGTGAACGTGTTAAGCTCTCACTTGATTATTAATCCTTTAGGAGAAAAGTAATAATTATGCTTAACTTTTAAAAGGCCAAGAAAAGCCACACGGAATCTCTTTCAAAAAAAAAAAAAAGGTTCAGTGGCTGCAAGAAAACCAGAAAGAAGGAGAAGTAAGGCTTGAAGTTTACAGAGTTAGAAGAACTGAAATACGTGCTCGAGAATCTGATGAATTAAAAAATGAAAGACTTGAAGGAATAAAGGAAGCAGCTCTAGAAATAAGTTTGAGAGAAACTGAAGGGAGAAAGGGAGAGAAGAAGGAAAGAGGGAGAAGAAGGGAAAGGGAGAGAAGAAGGGAAAGGGAGAGAAGAAGGAAAGAGGGAGAAGAAGACAGGATTACACCTGGCAGCTCATCACTATGATTCTCAGTGTGGTATGTCAAGAAGCATTAATTTAGATTGTGTAATTTTTGTTTTGAAACCAAAGGTTTAGACAAAAATTGCCCCTCAGTGGCATAGCGGCATGTCTGCGGACTTCGATACCCGCGGTGGGCAGAGTACAAATAGCCCTATGTTGCTTTGTGCTTGACTTCAAGACAAACAAACAAAGATAAAAATTTATATGTTATGAAAATTGAATTTTTCTTAAATAAATGCTCTTAAAAGAGATTTCTTTGTGTTTTTTAAATACCCATTTCAAGTAATTTGGACACCTGTGCAGGGAAAGGGTAATTCAGTTAGTAACATATATAACTTCAGGTCATTAGACTGTTTGCCTCTGTCTCTCGACATTGAAAAACTAGGCGAAGGCAAAGAAGTCACTCTTCATGTTGTATATATCTAATTAGAGATGATTTTTTCTGTGATGATTCATCAGATAGAGTTCTACATTTAAGATGGACAGCCGCGTGACAAAATGTGCGCATGTTTTACAAAGTGCGGTATCACTGGCAATGCTATGTGCAGGTGATATGATTTCACCAGACGCTGTTTATCATTATAAATGTTTTAATTTAATTTATAAAAAGGTATTCTAGGCAAATATATCAGAAATACCAGGTGCTGAACAAGGAAAGTTATACGGTTTAATATCTTACACTGAGGAGATCGGGGCGGGATGTGATATCTCTGGTCTAATCTACCGTTCTTCTCTGGTAGAACAGTCGTGACAATAAAACAGTACTTAGCTTTGATCACTTGTGTGATCAGATTTCTCAGTGACACAGGAAAGAAAACAATCTGGTCTACTCATGAAGGGATAATTTCAGCCTTCCCCATCAGATGATCAGATTTCTGATCGTTTAAACATTTATGTTCGATATTGTTAAAACTGGGTGAAACAGCCCTAAATCTTAGACCGTGGCTTGCAGTACCACATTGCGTACGAATATATTGAAGAAGAAGAAAAAGAAATGTACAATATATATATATATATATATATATAATAAGTGTAAGGCCTACTAAGTGCGACTCTCATGGATGCTTGGTGATTTCTATGTGTTTATATTGTTACGTCTCCGTTCGTTAGTTAATTTTCCGTAACTTCGTTCCAACGAAACTTTTAG
>NW_013677770.1:0-6443 GCF_000517525.1 Limulus polyphemus | reverse complement strand
GTCATGTTGTGAACGTCTTGTATATACAAGACTACACTATATCTAGTAATCTCCCGACGATTCACGAAGGTTCGAGAAGGACGTGGCGTGATACTAGTCACGTGACCTCGCTGACGCAACAATATGTTATATAAATTCAACAAAAAAACTTTTTTTTCTATTGCAAAACTTTTTAAAATCATAATTTCCATGTAATGAATTTTCAAAAGCCAATTTTCAAGGTATTGTTTATTTTGTTTTATGCTAATAAAAATATGTTTTGTATCTTAAAGACAATCTACATGCAATAAGCATGTTTTGTTTCGATTTCAGTTTTAGCCACGGCATAGCGGCACGTAGAATGGCTCCGAGTTTTTCAAGTACAAACTTTTAGCTCATAGCTTCGTCATCTCTTGACCGATTTGAGATCTAATTGCAATTTTGGACTCGGGAGGTCAAACCCTTTCGATTGATATATTTGATCACACCCAAGGTCTCATAGATTAATTTCCTCTAATCCTGCCTAAAACAATTTCAAGTGCCACAGCTATTGGGGATTTCCTTTGTTTAATTTTCTAAAATCTTGTTCCCAAATTAAATGTTTTGTTGAGTTCTGTTAACAAGTGCGAAAACATGGATGACTATTTCAAACTTTTGAGGATAAGATTAGTACTCAGAGAGATGGTTGTGATTAGTACTCAGAGAGATGGTTGTGATTAGTACTCAGAGAGATGGTTTTAATTAGTACTCAGAGAGATGGTTGTGATTAGTATTCAGAGAGATGGTTGTGATTAGTACTCAGAGAGATGGTTGTGATTAGTACTCAGAGAGATGGTTGTGATCAGTACACACAGAAATGGTTTTGATTAGTACTCACAGAAATGGTTTTGATTAGTACTCACAGAAATGGTCTTGATTAGTACTCAGAGAGATGGTCTTGATTAGTACTCACAGAAATGGTTTTGATTAGTACTCACAGAAATGGTTTTGATTAGTACTCAGAGAGATGGTTTTGATTAGTACTCAGAGAGATGGTCTTGATTAGTACTCAGAGAGATGGTTTTGATTAGTACTCAGAAAGATGGTTTTGATTAGTACTCAGAAAGATGGTTTTGATTAGTACTCAGAGAGATGGTTTCTATGAAATTTCTAATTATGCAGTCTGATTCGCACCCTCCAATCAGATCTGTAGGCAGAGCTGGGTTTACGCAGACATTTCTTCCATCCTGGTGTTTATTTATAAAATGAAGGAATATACTGTTTAAAGCGATAAAACTTATCGAAAAACAAACAAACATCATCTAATCAGTGTATTCGATGTAAGCCTTTATCTAACTTATTGTGAACGTTAAAATAGCTATATTCTGAATTATTGACATCAGTGGTGAAATCCACATGCAATTTACGGCGACATCTAGCTTTGAAGATTGACGAATTTTAAAGTAAAATGCATTCAGGCGTTTAAAAAAATGAAACAATTGGTAAGTGGCGGTTATAATGTTGTTGTTAGGCTTAGACTTTTTTTTGTAATTTATTTACTTCGTCTACCAGATCTTTATGGCCTGGTGGCTGGTGCACTTGACTCGCAATCTGAGGGTTGCTGGTTCGAAACCGTCCTAGAACATGCTCGCCCTTTCAGCGATGGAGACGTTATAAGTTACGGTTAATCCTACTATTCGTTGGTAAAAGGTTGGCTGCTTTCCTTCTAGTCTATCATTTCTAAATCAGGGACTGCTAGGCCTCGAATAGTTTAGCATGCAATTAAAAATCAACCAGTTCTTTGCTTTTACTGTTGGACTGTACTCATCAATGTGTTGTTTTGTGACCTTGTCCCCTTTTCGTGAGTTAAGCTATTTTGAAGTGTAAATGGATTTACTTTTATAATTTTTGACTTCGTGCCAAGTGCCAAGCGTTAACTTTATAAATAAGTTATACTCACAGGCAACGAATACATCAACAAGGCTTAAAAAATCAGATATCACTGTTGGTTTTCTAGTATTGTTACTGAACAGAATGTTAGTATTTATCACAGCACTGACTATTGACAGTAATAAGAAACATTATTGACTATGCACATCATATTTACTTAGACGAAATAACAGAAGGAAAAGACAGTCCCTGAAATGTTTACATTCTCCCTTAGTTCTCATGAGCTGCGGCCGATTTATTTAGACATAGTATATGTCATGTTGATATATATGGGTGTTTGGGCCGGATTCTTTACAGTAGGTGTCTGTGACTTGCTGGCGAGAAATTTCAATAATAAACAAATAGCATACAATCCACTTCTTTTAAAAGAATATATTAAAAAAAGTCAAACGTATATACAAATGTTCATTACACAGTTAATGATCACAGTTTTATGGAGAGCTTTAGATAATCGTCCCTTTTCGTCAAAGTTCACACGGTCTGGTTCAGTCACTTTATAACACGATTGACAAGACGAATTATTCTCCTCTACTCTGCTATTACAATACAATCAGTGATAATTTCACTAACGTTACACTGTTGGTTACCACAGTTGTATCCAGAGCTTTGGATAATTGTTTCTGTTCATCAAAGTCCACATAAATTGGTTCAGTTACTTTAGAACACAAGTGACAAGTTATTTCTTCTCTACTCTGTTATTAGAATACATTGTGTTATAATTCACATTAGAAATCGCCACTATACACATTTTATAGTTAAATTCACAATCACGCATTCTAGATTTGACTATTTCTCTAACTAACTAACTATGTCTTACTTACTTGAACTACATTTTGTACGCGCATTTTTAGCCTGGCCCTAGGCCTAGAACGCTCTACACTCTACGAGATATTATGATGCAATAATACTCAATCCAAACTATATAATTGGCTTGGACTTGACAACAATCGAAGGAGCCAGGGATGTCTTGTCATATCATGACGCTCTAGATAATGCAATACTGCCTCCATTGATAGAACGACTATACATCTTTCAGTATTATAATGCATTAAGTTTTCATACACGATTTGTCCAACAGTAGTTTGATACAAGTTATATCTCAAATGTGTTAAGTAATGAAGGCCTATTCCACCAGTTCTTCAGTTGATCGTGTCAAATGTCAGTAAAGAAAAAAAAAGTTTCGGCCACGGCAGATCCTCTCTACGAAAATGGGACTTCACGATCAAAAACAGTAAAATTCTACATCATTAATCATATAAAGTATCAGTAGAGTTCTAAACCGTGTGTTTAATTTTATCGTATTGTTAATCAACAATCATTAATCATATAAAGTAAGTATCAGTAGAGTTCTAAACCGTGTGTTTAATTTTATCGTATTGTTAATCAACAATCATTAATCATATAAAGTAAGTATCAGTAGAGTTTGAAACTGTTTGTTTAATTTTATCGTATTGTTAATCAACAATCATTAATCATATAAAGTAAGTATCAGTAGAGTTCTAAACCGTGTGTTTAGTTTTATCGTATTGTTAATCAACAATCATTAATCATATAAAGTAAGCATCAGTAGAGTTCTAAACCGTGTGTTTAGTTTTATCGTATTGTTAATCAACAATAATTAATCATATAAGGAGAGAAACGGTAGAGTTCTAAACTATTTGTTTAGTTTTATCGTATTGTTAATTAACAATAATTAATCATATAAGGAGAGAAACAGTAGAGGTCTAAACTATTTGTTTAGTTTTATCGTATTGTTAATTAACAATAATTAATCATATAAGGAGAGAAACAGTAGAGGTCTAAACTATTTGCTTAGTTTTATCGTATTGTTAATTAACAATAATTAATCATATAAGGAGAGAAATTGTTGTTTTTTTAGTACAAAGCTACATAATATGCTATCTGTGCTTTGTCCACCAAGGAGAATCGGATCTCGGGTTTTAGCGTTTTAAGTCTACTAACTTTCCGCTAACCCACAGGGGGCGTTATTGCGAATATATTTCGAACCACCGATACACGACTTCGTAGCATCTAGAACGATAATTTGCCACAGTAGATAGCAAGTTGGTTGATTAATTAATTACTCGGTGCCTATACGAATTTCAAAATAAACGTGAACCCATAAGAAATACTTATCAATGTCTATAATTCAAAAGATATCAGGAACACTAGCCAAAGAAGTTCTTATTACTCCGATAACAGCATCTTCTCAGCGGTACTTAAAGTTGAAAACTACAGAATAACATATACATAACCTTTGGCAAGTTTTGTTATTAATGACGCGTACGATAAAACTAAACAAATAGTTTAGAACTCTACCGCATACAAACAAAAACAAAGATCGTAAAATAACTTTGTGAATTGGGGCTATCATTTAAGTAAAACCGAAAAGCAATTATTCCAGTCACCAAAATAAGAAAGTGACGTATTTTTCGGCTTTCTTTTGAAGTGAACCGAAATGTTTTCTAACACAAGTGTGTGTATGTGTGCGTGTATTTATTATGTATCTGTTTGTCTGTTATGAATTCCGCGCAACGCTCCACGAGTTCTATCTGCGCTAGCCGTCCTAATTTAACAGTGTAATACTAGAGGGATGGCAGCTAGTCATTACCACCCACCGCCAACTCTTGGGCTACTCTTTTTTACCAACGAATAGTGGGATTGACCGTCACATTATAACGCCCCACGGCTGAAAGGGCGAGCATGTTTGGTGTGAAGGGGATTCGCAGATTGCGAGTCGAGCGCCTTTAATCACCTGGCCGTGCCGGGCCATTATTATATATATATATACAATATATGTGTGTGTGTGTGTGTGTGTATTCAGTGATACAATTTTTTTTATAAGAAACAAAATACAATTACATGATGCTTATGGTTTTAATGTTAATATAGTGGTTTTTGTTGGTTTTGTTTTTTCAGTTTGCGTTAATCCTGGTTTAATTCTGAGCAATACAATTATTACCTGACACCAGGGGGATTTTGTTTGTTTGTAATCTAGCACAAAGCTACACAATGGGCTATCTGTGCTCTGTCCACCACCGATATCGAAACTCGGTTTCTAGTAAGTACCAGACATGCAGCTGTGCCACTAGGTGGCACACCAGAGGGATACTAGGTAACTCTAGGTAGAGCATACTAAAGAGGCTAGACCAGGGGTGGGCAAAATACGACCCATCTAACATTTCTGTCCTTTCTAAATGGGGTCTTTATACAACCGATGTTGAGGTAACTTAATTAATATAGTAGAAATGTGTGGCCCGCGACGACTTACCACAGTTAGTGGAATGGCACCTGCGAAAATTATTGTCCACCCCTGGGCTAGAGAAAATATAGTACAGTGAACACGTTGTGGCGTAACTAATTCAGTGAACAGGAACTATGAAACTCACCCATAAACAACTGCTCACTGGTGTGTTTTTGTTTCACTTCTGTATGATTTACGAAGCTGGGATGACCTTGTTCCATTGAATGTAAACTGTTTGTGGAAACTACGCTATCAATCTGATTCTACTTTAATCGCTCCTGGTTATGTCAAGGCTTAAGTTTTTAAAAACAAGCTTCCAATAAGAAACGAGCCGAGATCTTTCTCACGAAGAAAACACAGTAAGAAAAAATTAGGCTAATAAGTTCAGAAAACTATTTATATTTTTCAAGTAACACTGGTGGTCTGGTAAAGAAAAAAAAAGGCAAATATGTTATTACGTTAAGCTGTTATTTTATATACGTATATACCTTTCATGATCGTTTAAATGCACGTTCAAATCAGAAAATACGGTACCAGGGCGTTAGAACGCCCGTACGGCGATGTCGCGTTTCGTTAAGTTCATTGTCCTTATGCCGAGTCAAGACGAGTCTGTATCTATCAATCTACGACCCATCTAACATTTCATGATTCATGGCAGTTGTGAAAAGGACCTAGTGGGGTGGGGTCTTTATACAATCGATGTTGAGGTCCTAGTGGGGTCTTTATACAATCGATGTTGAGGTCCTAGTGGGGTCTTTATACACTCGATGTTGAGGACTAGGACCTCAACATCGATTGTATAAAGACCCCACTAGGAGGGGTGGGGTCTTTATACAATCGATGTTGAGGTCCTAGTGGGGTCTTTATACAATCGATGTTGAGGTCCTAGTGGGGTCTTTATACACTCGATGTTGAGGTAAATTAATTAATATAGTAGAAATGTACGGCTGTGTATCTGTTTGTTCCTTATCTAACTACTACTAGATCGCTAGGCTAATCTCAATCAAACTTTGTGGGATGATAGTTTGGGGCATCTTAATGAGGGGTTAGCAACCCCCATTATTGATGTTATTGAGCATTAATTATTTTTTTATGTAAGTTAACGTTAACTACATTCCTCGATAGTACCATGGTAAGTTCATATTAACTACATTCCTCGATAGCACTACGATAAGTTCATATTAACTACATTCCTCGATAGTACCACGGTAAGTTCATATTAACTACATTCTTCGATAGTACCACGGTAAATTCATATTAACTACATTCCTCGATAGTACCACGGTAAGTT
>NW_013677769.1:8623-12046 GCF_000517525.1 Limulus polyphemus | reverse complement strand
CACCTGAACAACATTGGAAGCAACTCCCCTTTTGATGCAACACAAGATTATGGGGTTGGGTTGGGAAGTTCTCCCCCACCCATCATATTCTCCAGATATGGCAACATCAGATTACCATCTTTTTCGTTCGCTGCAACACCATCTTAATGGGAAAACGTTTTCAAATATGGAAGGTGTTAAAGAGGACATCGACATGTTTTTTGCTTCAAAGCCAAGATATTTCTTTAATCAGAGTATTAACAACCTGATTGTAAGGTGGAAAAGCATCATCGATAAGAATGGATACTAATTAATTTAATAATGGTTTGTTTTGATGTATAAATTGTTCGGGTTTTTTTTATCTAAAAAGAGGCGACATTAATTTCTTGACGACCTAATAGTTAGAATCCAAGTTGTAAAGTGCTGATGTTAAACAACAATAACAAACATATCAATAGTACAGCCTGTAATGAACCATAATACTAATAGAATTTCCCTTTTTGGAAAGTTGGAATTCAAAAACCACATGATACAATGTGCGAATGTTGAACTAAAATTACAAACATATTATATTTGTAAAGTTTCCCTAGTTCATTATTAAAATTCAAGCATCACACGGTGTAAGTTGCTGATGCTTGATTAAAATTTAAAATGTTTTATTAGCAGGTCTTTATATGAACCATTTATGTGATGGAGATACCTAAGCATACTAATGCTTCTCATGTTGGAGTCGAAATTGTAACACTAATACTATCACTTGACTTCCACGTTCGTAGAGGGTTTGTTTTGGTTTGAATTTCGCGCAAAGCTACACGAGGACTATCTGCGCAGCTAGTCATCACCACCCACTGCCAACTCTTGGGCTACTCTTTTACCAACGAATAGTGGGATTGACCGACACATTATAACGCCCCCATGGCTGAAAGGGGCGAGTATGTTTGGTGGGAGGTGGGGGGAGGTCGAGCCCGCGAACCGCAGATTGCGAGTCGAGCTTCCCAACCAGTTGGCCATGCCAGGCCCGTTCGTAGAGTATCTTCGATTTAAAAATAAGATGTTACAACTAGCTTATACAATACAAGATGTTAAGCTAATACGCACTGTCCTCGCCTATTTTAATACGAACCTATGTATGTTGGGCGAAGCACCTGGGTTGCTAAAATATATTATTTCAAACAAATAGTATTGAAGTAACTACCTACAAAAATAAACCAAGCAAGTAGGAAGACCAAATATAGTTTTTGCCAGATCTTAAAATGTATCGTAAATTCACACAGACGTACAACATATACGTATTCTGAGATTGAAAGAAAAAAACAGATTATGTAATTTCAAATTGTGAACATACCTTCTGCTTTATTACAATAAATTCTTTCAAATCTCGGATTTCTATTTCTTTTTCCATCAATTTATCTACATATCAGGTAGTCTGTCTATATTTATTCATCTATCTATGCGTGTTTGGTGTTTAATGAAACTGTGAGACACACAAACTCGTTTGTTGGAAGTACAGCTGTACAAGGCTTCATTAAACACTATTAAATCAGCCACTATATCCAAAACTGGGAGAGCAGTGTTTCTGTGTGTGGATCGTGAATAACGGTTAGTACCCAGAACGACACTAGCTTGTGGGGACGCCGGAAGAGCGATAGGTGAAATCAGTGACAACAATGTATGAGAGATGAGACGGTGTAAAATACAATCGCATTTCATATGATTTAACGAGCCTCGCGCAAATATGATGTCCCTCTCCACTTTCTCATCATACTAGACCTCCTGGCATGGTGAGTCAGACTCAAAACACGAGCGTTTCACAAGGTTATAATCCATTCTCACCGAGACCTAAGTCTACATCTGTGATGTCTACTTCTAATTCTACCCCACTGGGTACTGCTAACATTTTAAATTAAAACTTCACATCCAAATAAACATCAAGGCGGTGCCTCACTCCGAACTGAAGATATCCTTGTGTCGCCCCCACCCCGTCAATAATCACTTCTGGACACCCCTCTCGTCAGCCTGTGAAACACCGACATTTCCCTCTGTATGTTATTGAGTTTAACGAGATAATTTTTAGGGGTAACAAATTTTCAGGATACACCTGCTTGTTTCTCGTGGTTCTTTCTCTGGTACGGTTCGAATTACCAGATATTATTTTTGTATACTCCAACTTAACCAGGGCCTAAATTATGTTTAACATAAAACATCCAGTCGAACTGTTCTATTAAAACAACACTCCAATATTATCCAGATAGGTTGATTGCACTTAGAAAATAAACTGTACCAAAAATACAATACAATAAACAATTCTAGCGTGATTTTCCACCAATCAAACGACTTATCCACCAAGAGATATTCTCCCATTGAAGAAAATATTAATATATATCTGATACGCTATATCTAAACCAATCCAAAAGACTGCCACGATAAAGAAAATAACAGTACAAATCTGAAACAAAGTTTTAACCATTTCAAAATATTTACTAATTACCAAAAAAACGTTCTAACTGCAGAAAAACAAACAAAACTCTACTTACATTGTAGAAAATAAATACACGAATATAAGAGTATTAATAGCGTTTTCATTTATATTTCTGCTCTTATTTTGAGATTGATCTTTATGTTACCAGACCCAAATTCATATAATTTACAAGTTAAGTATTTACACATGAAAAGACGTTTTGAAACGTTGTGATAAAGTGTTCGGAAACAATTCTAGGGAGTTGCTTCCAATGTTGTTTAGGTGCAGGTGAAACAATTCTAGGAAGTTGCTTCCAATGTTGTTTAGGTGCAGGTGAAACAATTCTAGGGAGTTGCTTCCAATGTTGTTCAGGTGCAGGTGAAACAATTCTAGGCGGTTGCTTCCAATGTTGTTCAGGTGCAAGTGAAACAATTCTAGGGAGTTGCTTCCAATGTTGTTCCGGTGCAGGTGAAACAATTCTATGTGCCACATGTGGACGTGTATTGTCGTGGAGAAGAAGAACACCTTTCAGATTGACGAGTGAAGGGCGTTTCTGATGAAGGGCTTGATTTAAACGTCCCTGTTCTGACTATATATCTCTGCATTGACAGTTTGCTGTGGATTGAGCGATGTACTCCTTTGATGTCCCACCAAATGCAAAGCATCACTTTCTGCGGATGGAGTCCGTGTTTTGGGGTCGCAAGTGGTTTTTGTCTAGGACTGAGCCATTGTTTTCGCGTTTAATATTCGCACA
Organism: Limulus polyphemus; assembly: GCF_000517525.1. Classification (NCBI taxonomy): domain Eukaryota; kingdom Metazoa; phylum Arthropoda; class Merostomata; order Xiphosura; family Limulidae; genus Limulus; species Limulus polyphemus. Next base: position 8,855 of record NW_013677769.1, on the reverse strand, counting down.
GAGAATCCATTTTTCATCACCGGTGACAATTCTGTCCAAACATGGTTCACGCGCATTACGCACCAAAAGAGACGAAGCAATGTTGGAAACGATGATCATCAGAGAGTTCGTGAGGCACCCAAACACCTTCCTTATGGAATTTTCCCATATCCCTTAGATTTTTACGTATTGTTCATGAGAGACATGCAATTTCAGGGCATTTCACGAGTGTGTTGCCTTGGGTTAGACTTAA
>NW_013677769.1:0-7691 GCF_000517525.1 Limulus polyphemus | reverse complement strand
TTGCTTCCAATGTTGTTCAGGTGCAGGTGAAACAATTCTAGGGAGTTGCTTCCAATGTTGTTCAGGTGCAGGTGAAACTTTAGTTGCCTGGGCGTTTATCTTCCATTACATTTCGGAAATCATTCATAAATATTATTCCGAGATTTCACTTTTCAAGGCGTTTCGGAAGGTTTTATACTTTTCATATCGTTTCGGAAAGCTTTGGCTTGCCCTTATCCCGAGTCTTTAACTCTCACGAAAAGTTTCCTCTGACATTTATCAGAACGTTTTATCTTTTATTCCGTTTCACCATTAATATTATCATTTCTATTCTTTATGGTATTGATACACAAAGAAATCTTTTGTAAACTTAGGACTAATTGTATTAAAAGCTCAGGCTTTACTCACCCCAAGATAATTGTAAATTTACGCAACAACAAGCTTGGTTGAATAATTGTTTTACTTTCAAAAATAACATACATACCAAAAAAGAAGTGTTACATCATCTAATGTAACATTCTTAACTTTTTATATAGGAGTTTCAAGTTATTGGTGTTATCTTAACATTTAAATTACATTAATGCTTGGAACTAAAAGCTATATATAAATGTATATCAAAGTCCTCCATCTAAAGTAACAACGCTTGAATAGATATGCGATAGGTTAGCTTTCCTACAGAACTCCCCGGTTTAGTAATCGACAGATACACAACTAAGTTGTATGTCTGTTAAGCGAAAAGCTACACAATGGACTATCTACCTTTGTCAACTGCAAGGATCAAACATGACTTTTTCAATTATAAGCGCTCAAGCTTACCGCTGAGGCAACGAGGGGCAAAAGTTGATTCAATCACTAAATTTTGGTTCAGAAACTTAACTTACAGTTAAAAAATTCGTAGTTCATTGGCTTAGCCTACGTTGTTCCTTTGCAATAAACAATACCAAAATTTAACTCATAAATTTTGTGGAAGTAGTTGTCATCTTGGCCCGGCATGGCCAAGTGATTAGGGTGCTTGATTCGCAATCTGAGGGTCGTGGGTTCGAATCGCCCTCACAGTCCTGGGAGCTTTATAATTTGACGGTTCAATCTCACTATTCGTTGGTAAAAGAGTACCCTAAGTGTTGGCGGTGGGTGGTGATGACTAGCTGTTAAGGTAGGGACGGCTAGCGCGAAATTCAAAACAGCAACAATGAATTGTCATTTTATTGTTTTTGTAATAATGAAAAGTTAAATTTTACAAAAAGTCATTTCCAATTAATTGATGGTTTGGAGACAAACAATTATCCAGGTAGTTAAGGAATAAGAAAAGATATTTCTGAGCCATGAGTAGAAAACTGTTTGGTTGTTGTTAAACGCAAAGTTACACAGTGGGCTATTTGTGCTCTGTTCACCACTGTATCGAAATCCGGTTTTTAGCGCTGTAAACCTGCTGACTTACTGCTGAGCCATTATAGGGTATAGAAAAATGTCTTACAGAACGTTTTTGTTTTTCATATTCTATTTTGAATTAATACAAGTCTTCTTTCCGCAGTTACTGAAAAGTTATTCCAGATTGATAAAATTATCAAACTAAAATTTCATGGTCATTAATTTTAAGTCCTAAGATGAAAACATTCCATTGAAAGATAATAATCTAGAAATGTAATTGAAAACGATGATGTTACTTAGCGCAGAAATATATCAATATGTTAAAGGTTAACACGTGGCGATATAAACACATACTACAAACAGTTATAGACAGAGTACACCCATTCAACTTATAATTCATTTTGTGGTGCTTACATTTTTTTTTACGTGCACAAAGACATCAATGTGTTAAGAGTCCCGCCACCTGGTGACTAAAACAAATACCATACCCAGTGTCATGAACAGATGTGGAGATATTCGTTTCGCGATACTCGCACATTGAACAAGAAGTATAATGGGAGATGTTTTGTTTTACGTGTACACCTATATCCATGCGTTACAGTTTTTCGTGTAGAACTAGCTTAGTGTATTGCAGTTTCGTCACCTGGTGGCTATAATAAACACTACACTTAATCATGAACAGACAACAAAGAAGACTATACAGGATGATCCGTTGAAACGGTTTAGAAATCTAACAGGTTCTGACTGAAATCAGCTGTCTCGATGCTGAATATCATGTCCCAAGTGATTCAACAGCGCTGTCTACCAGCAGCTGGTTCCACCAACTTTTCAGAGCTCTGCTGTTAGAGCTTGTTTACCATAGATAGTGACCCTGCCCAAAAATTGCAGGTTGTCAAAAGCTCCACGGGAACAGGAACGTTAGTTCTTTACAAATCATGCACGAACTGGGATCGTGCTGGACGATGAAAAAAAGGCCTACACGAAAACTCAGCCATCTGCTTCCCGTACTTAACAGCCAGCAGCTAAATTCAAACCGTCGCCAATTACTACGTGGGGTTTAGGTGAAAACTAGCAGAGGCTAACTTACACGACATATTATAACACACTCTTCTTTGCTTTCACTCATAAGTTCTTAGAATTACTGTCTCGTGCTCACGTAGGAGAAATCTTAGCATAAATTGATTGCCAACAGCAACATAAAAAAATTCTAGAAATAAAGTTTAGTTTTTCTTTTTTATTAAATAGAGTGGAAAACTAACTGCACTTCACAAACCAGTGGTTACATTTCGATACAAGAAGATCAAATAGTTCTTAAAAAGCCAGCTTTGTGCAGTCATCGGTTTAATTGGTATATTGGACTAAGTTCACAAATCATATCTCGCAAATGTGAAATAAAATCATTTCTTTGTTTGTTTGAATTTCGCGCAAAGCTACACGAGGGCTATCTGCGCTAGCCGTCCCTAATTTAGCAGTGTAAGACTAGAGGGAAGGCAGCTAGTCATCATCACCCACCGCCAACTCTTGGGCTACTCTTTTACTAACGAATAGTGGGATTGACCGTCACATTATAACGCTCCCATGGCTGAAAGGGCGAGCATGTTTGGTGTGACTGGGATTCGAACCCGCGACCCTCAGATTGCGAGTCGAGTGCCGTAGCCACCTGGCCATGCCAAGCCAAAGTCATTTGATAACTGATATCATTTGATAACTATCAGTATAACATTTTTTCTCTTTTTTTTCCTGGATTCGGACTCCTGGATTAATTGAATGTTGTAAAGTTTGTGTTCTGAATAAATAAATTGATATAAGTATGGTTCATGTTCAGACTCCAGAACTAATGAAGTGCTACAAACCTTGTGTTCAGTCTTCTGGATGAACAGTGTGTTGTATATTTATAGTCAGATATATAAATAAGAAAATGATTATGAAGTTGAGATTCGTGAAATAAAAAGTTAGAAAATGCTGAATTTTATTCTTTGCAATCCAGCTTGAAATTCGAAAAACCTCTGGTATGTAATCATAATTAACGACTCAGATAGAGTCTGTTATCTATTTACTAACGTTAAAGCAAAAACACATGTATATAGATTCGTTCCTCCTTAACTATATCATTTCTTGCAAAGTTGTTGGAGACGTGTAAAAAAAAAGGACAAACTGAGTTGCTATTAAAATATAAGAATTATTTGGTCTTATATAACTTTTGTATTTATGTAACCAAGACAACACTGAAAAAAATTATTTCCTGTCACGACTAGCATAATTGCGTCACGTGAGACCCACACGCGCGTTACACCTAGTCAAATTACACATTATCTAGATTCCTGCTTTTTTTTTATCTTATACAGATCTAGCAAGATGTTTTCTAAACGAACGAATAAATAATTACATCTGTTGCTTTTCAACTCAGTTATTAAGTAGAAGCCTTTAAAACTAAGTAAGTTTATATATATATAAAACACATTAACACCAGACGATGACTACGAATACTAGTTCTGTAGGTTTATTAAGCACAAAGCTACACAATGGGCTAACTGTGATATGCCCACCACGAGTATCGAAACCTGATTTTTTGCGTTAGAAGCCACCAGACTTACCGCTGAGCCACCGGGGGGGATTATTTTGTTTGTTTGAAATTAAGCACAAAGCTACACAAGGGCTATCTGTGCTCTGCCCACCAAGGATATCGAAACCCGGTTTCTAGCGTTGTAAGTCCACAAACATACCGCTGTGCCACAGGGGGGCTCTTACGTGTGACAGGCGATATAATGTATCTATACTCACTATAGCTACTTGTATTGGTTAAAAAAAAAACGAATGTTAGAAAATTTTAATTAATTATTACCCAACTCTTGCAATAGTTTTAATGTTGAACTATTTGTCAATTTTTAAACAGTTTCCGTTTAAATAGTTCCTCAAGTCGTTACCGGGAGAATTTTCAAGACTAACGAACACAAAGTCGTCACAGCACCAAAGAACGACACGTCGTAGTAAACAAATTTACTTCAGCTTTGAGAGCGACAAGTTCTTATGAAATGTGTACTTTATATTGTCTTTGATAATTTACATAACTATCAGCCCTCCTGGTGGCGGAAACTGTTCTTAATACCCTTGGGGTGGCCTCATAAATAATTAATTATAATACCATCAAGTTATGACGTTCTTGGTGGTCTTGTTCTATGTATTCTACCAAGGAGGTCCAGCCAACACCAAGTGTTTACTATCGTTAGACATTTACAAGAACAATCCAGCCAACACCAAGTGTTAAACATTTTAGTCATCAAATCGTAATTCCTAATTAACGCCCGCTTCGTGGAGTATTTAAAATGTTTGACTATAGGCGTTTGTGAATTCAAGAACTACTGATCGCCTCAGAAAAAGAGGCTAATACTTGGTTTGTTGAAAGATCTCAAGGCACGGTCAAATGCCAAAGCTCACAGTTACAGACAGAGTCAAGATTTCTTCATGAAAATTCGAGGTTTAGATAGAAATGTATTCTGAAAATTCAAAATAGACCAAAGGTCTTAGACACCTTGAATAATAGTACAATAATAATACAACTCTGGACCTTTTCTGTATTTAAAGCTATTTTAATATATTGAACTACAGATAAAATATACTTACAATAAGAAAAAATAATATGATATTGACTGGACAAAAACCAAATTATCATATAAAATAATACAAGGCTTAAAAATATAATGAAGCTCAAACACATACTGTGCTTCAAACAAGAACAATGGAAGTATTTTAAAATCACAAAAAGGAAACTTGTAATAAACCTACTGAGGTGAAATTTAGTTAAACCCTCAAAGCTAAAGCTCCTCAATGAATTTTTTGAAAATGAAAGAGTATTATTGATATTATGTGACTTTAACGGTAAATATTACAGAAATACGTGTGTTTAATTTGAAAATGTGATTAACTTATAGTCAAGAGATTAACATTAACGATCACTTTTAGTAAAGGACATCCACATAACCCGAAAGGTTCTCTCCTAATGGAAAAAAGCTCAACCATCTGAAAACGCTCGGGTGTTCTGGTTTACAGCCTTAAGCTCCGTGTTTCGAACTATGAAGCTTGATGCGTCAATACTATAGGTTTTTAAAATATTTCAAAATATAAGAAACATGTTAACACAAAAAGCAAATAGCGTTTTCCTCGCTAATAAGAAAAATGGTTTAAATAGCACGGTACAGAATACTACGAAAAATCAGAAAAGAAACTTAAAAACAGTCTAACTTTTTTCCGAAAAAAAAAGCTTGCTTGAAATAGGTAACAGAGACAGAATTAACTGCTAAATCTGAAATAAAAACAAAGAATCCTCTAACTTTCTGTATATAATATCGCTATTTGCTGTTTACCGTGTAATCTATGAGCTAGCCGGCTCACTGTGGTTAACTGCAGGTGAATAGATTCTGAAGACGATATTTCTTCAAATATCTAACTGTTTCTGTATTTTTGTTATGCGCCGCGAGCGATCAATAAACCAAACTATCAGGAACTAATATAGTGAAATGCTTGAGCAGCCACGACCTCTGGACAGACCAGTAATAGAATAATTAGTTCCATTTGCCATCACAGAGGTCAGGGACTGTAGTCTACACGCAAGCAGCGCTCGTGCACATGAAAAAATAACAACAACAAAAAGGTCAGAGAAGTTCCATACCAGTACATGTCAACTCCTTGCACCGACACACTCACCATTCAACCACAGTGTATACAAGCTAAGATGTGTTTACACATCTGTCAATAAATTAATCACCCTGATGACAACACCAGTGAGATCTGCATCTTACATAGCATCGCATTTCAGAACAAGTCATCTTTCTAGACCTCTTGATTTACACACGCTCTGAAATTCAATAACCTATTACGAACACGTAAATCATTTTTTTTAATCTAACATACAATAAATCAAAAACCGAAATTAAAGTAAAATTGAAACTAAAAAAGAAAACGAAGTTGAACATTTTATTTATAATGGGAAAATAAATTCATAAAAAACGCAAAACAAATGAAAATATTAAAAATAAAAATGTGACATGGAGAACTGAGCTTATTCATAACAATTACAACTTAGTACAGTTCAATGATAATAAATCTGAAATTATTGCAGCTTAATACGATTTAACACTTTGACGACAATACATCTGAAATCATCGCAGCAAAATACGATTTAACACTTTGACGACAATACATCTGAAATATTGCAGCTTAATACGATTTAACAGTTCGACGACAATAAATCTGAAATCATCACAGCAAAATACGATTTAACACTTTGACGACAATACATCTGAAATCATCACAGCAAAATACGATTCAACAGTTCGACGACAATAAATCTGAAATCATCACAGCAAAATACGATTTAACACTTTGACGACAATACATCTGAAATTATTGCAGCTGAATACGATTTAACACTTTGACGACAATACATCTGAAATCATCACAGCAAAATACGATTCAACAGTTCGACGACAATAAATCTGAACTCATTACAGCTTAATACAATTTAACGATAATACATATGAAATCGTTACAGTTTAATACGATTCAACGATAATAAGTCTGTAAATTTTCCTATTCAACTTTATATTTAAAGTCTTAATGAAAAAAAAGCAGATGATCTAAGTGTGGTGTAAAATAGTGTAACAGACGATCTAAGTGTAGTGTAAAATAGTGTAACAGAAGAAAATCGATGGAATATGTTTTCAGGAAAACGTGATTTTTCTAATGAGAACACCTGGAATCGTGGTCAAAATACCTCAGGCCTTTTAAGTTTGTCCTTGGTTTGTAATATGAGGTGTTTGTTGTTTCTAGAAGAGAGCTCTTTTAACATAAGAGAGGCGCAGGGTTGTTTCCTTTGGCCCTCATCCCGCCCTACCAAGTGGGAAGGGAAAAGCACTAGGTGTTTTGTGTATCGTTTCAGTTTATACCAGGTAGTTACACGCTATAGATGCCTTATAGAATTCAAGGTTTCCTAAGAATACGTTTTCCAGCAAACAACAGGACAATAAGCTTAATGATAGTTTGTTGACTTACCTGTCGGTTGTATAGCCATTCTGAAGTGCAAAATGATGGACACCTGCATTAACTCGAATATATTTAAAGTACCTATCTTTTCTATGTTTACTTTAACTGTATTTGATTCTAACTGAAAAAAGGACCAACACGATTAACTTATGGCACCTTAAATTATTTTAAAATGTAGACGATGTTTTGAGTCTATAAAGACGATTTTACACAACTCATACTTGTCGCTATCAAAATTAGCCTTTGAAATGTCATATAACAAGTATCTTGTTTGGGTTAGAAACCTTTGTTTGTTTGTTTGTTTG
>NW_013677768.1:2089-12111 GCF_000517525.1 Limulus polyphemus | reverse complement strand
GTTGTTGTTAAGCGCAAGGCAGCTACTATGAGCCACTGGGAAGAGGGGGGGGGGGGTCTGTAGCTTGCTTTGATCGGAAGTTAATATCTAACAAAATCCATCAAATTTATCGGAAAACGCCCACATTGACTGATAAACAGGGTTCTTTCTCTGTAATATATGTGAACAAGCCTTACATAAACTAAACTTTGTTTGTGGTATGGCACTTTTCATAAACAAGTTTAATATATTTTAATATAAAAAGTATAAATTTAATTAATCGATTCCTGATTTTATACTGCTACTCAGCCTAACTTGTATATGGTACATAAAGATAACCGTTACATAGCATGCCGAAATTCGGGATGCCTGCTGTGGGCACAGCAAACAGATAGCCCATCGTGACTGCAGCATTGTGCTTAACATCAAATTAAAAATAGTAAGTGTGCAAATTAAGTACTTTCTTTGTTTGTTTATTGTTAAGCACAAAGCTACATAATGGGCTATCTGTGCTGTGCCCACCGCGCGCGAGGAGGGGGGATTATGTATGTGCAAATTAAGTGCTTGCCTTTCAAAGCAAGAAAAGACTCGCAGTACAATGAACCTCTACATGTATGTATCCATTACTGCTTTCGTAAGTTTGTTTATATTCAAGCAATTATTCTATTCGCTATTTTATGTTCTTCTTTAATAATAAAAACATGCGTACACAGAGTAACGTACTTTCCTTATAATAAAACACGACTAAGTTTCTGTGTTAACATGGCGTTCTTTCAAGAGCAAGATTTTGTGCGTTTCATGAGACTCGTACCGGCTTACATTCCATAAATGGGCATCAAAACTGTACTGTTTTCTGATTGGACACAACTGTAAACGAATTTCATAAAGCCACTCGTGCTGGTAGAGGATGAACCAATTGAAAACACTCGACGTACGGTGGTAGATTCGCATTACCAAATATGGTAAAAATCGGCGCTTGTGCTTGTTGAACTCGAAAAAACCCGTACATTAGCCTTCTTCCGTTAGCCTTTGTATGTGTATTCATGTTTATACACATATATTATAGCATTCAAAATTATTCTGTAAATTAATTAGATTAAAAACAAATAAAATATTTACATTTTTACATAAACAAATATTTCAGATATTACTATTTTCATTTATATATATATATATAATCAGTTTTTGTTATTTTTTAATTGAGATATTTTCTTAAACAATATAAATCCCTTAATTTATATTTTGTTTGGGCTACTTGAAGTTTTTCTCGTTGATACGATAGTCATGTGTAAATTCATATAGTTAACAGGTTCGCCACTGGGGCGCTGATGTCATTGGCGGAAAAAGATAAGTGGGCGTGTATATATTATACTGAGCCGGTGGTTGTGAGCTCACTCGAGTTTCTCGCTTTGCACGTGTGGTTATAATAGGGAACCTTCATACAACATGTGTGACGAAGACGTAGCTGCCCTTGTAGTTGATAATGGCTCTGGAATGTGCAAAGCCGGCTTCGCCGGAGACGATGCCCCTCGTGCCGTGTTTCCATCAATTGTGGGTCGACCAAGACATCAGGTAATATCTTTGTAACTTGTGTTCTGAACTTATTGTTTCTAACCTGCAAGACTCGCTATTTTACTAATGTAATCAAATAAGAAAATCCACTTCACTTATACAGTGTATGATAATATAGCACTAGGTATTCTTATATTATACAGGCCCTATATTAAAATATAGCTATATTAATTAGTGGGGTTAATGTTAATTCTGAACTTTATTTGTAGCTTACTTTGATCAGAAATTAATTGTATACATTAATGACCGAGCTACCGACTATAACTTATAAGAATTAACGATATAATGTTTTCAATGAATCCTAAAGTCAAATTGCAGTATCAACTTAATATTACTGCATGACTCATTTTTTATGAGTACATTTTTCTCAAAAGAAACGTTTTGTAGGACCGATTACATGTAACAAAATGTATATAATTTATATAACTAACTTGCAAACGCCCACATTCTACATCTGCATGTGTAGACGGCAGTTTTTCGATGTCTTGTGGAGCCAGGCAATATTATAACACACACACACACACACACACACACACACACACACACACGATGTTCTGTGGGGCGAGGCCACCAATACAGTATGTGTGGGGGGAGGGGGGGGCTTTTTCCATAAGAAAAAACTGTTTTTTTCCTCTAAACAAATAATTTAAGTTATTTACATGAAATTTTATTAAAAGTAATAATAAATCGGGAGATATTTGACTTTAAGACTCATTAGGTGGGCGTATTTAATTCTTAAAATGTGCTACAGGTTAAAAGAGACTTAAGAACTTTATAGAGCATTAAAGATAACCTTACGAATGGACCTCCTTAAGTTTTACCTACATCTACAAATAAAAAAACATACTGTTTTCTGACGTCTAATAAATATTATTCATCGACAGGTTTATTTTCGCCTCACGACTTTATCAAAGTTTTTTTTTTTCTTCAAGAAAGTGCAAAAAATGATAGATATTGTAGCAGATATCACGAGTAACAAAAGCTGGCTGTTAATTCCATGAATTGTATTAACTTTTTTGGTAATGAGCCTATTGTTTGGTCGTAAAAAGTAAATGTTTTATATGTAAGGTAAGTCAAAGTTTGACTACAGTACAACTAACCCGCCATATAAATAGGTTATACAGGGGAAGTATACGTACAGAAAATCACTTGTTTGCGAATTGTAACGTTTTACGTATTTTAATGATGTGGAATCAACACTGAAACTAGTCATATATCCATTATATTTTGATATTCGGTACAAAACTGAACAGATTTCAGTAATTTTTGTTTTCACTTGCAAGACCTTCATAACTTCATTGAGTTCAAGGGGAACTGCAAATACAATCAATATTGTGAAATTTTAATGGATAATTTTATGTTTTCTAATCACGTATTCTCTCTTCTTCCGTCAACTAGGGAGTGATGGTTGGAATGGGCCAAAAAGATAGCTACGTTGGTGATGAGGCCCAAAGTAAACGTGGAATACTAACCCTAAAATACCCTATTGAACATGGCATTGTTACAAACTGGGACGATATGGAAAAGATCTGGCATCATACTTTCTACAATGAACTACGAGTAGCCCCAGAAGAGCACCCTGTCCTACTGACTGAGGCACCCCTAAACCCCAAAGCCAACAGAGAAAAAATGACCCAGGTATTTTTTCTTACCGTTGTGTTAAACTTTTGTAGTAACATAGGCGATTAAAGTTTGTTTATACGTCCGAATTATGTCTAAGTTTTATAATTTTGAATTGTAATCTTCCAGATCATGTTCGAAACATTTAACACCCCAGCCATGTACGTAGCTATCCAGGCTGTCTTATCCCTGTACGCTTCCGGTCGAACCACTGGTATCGTCCTGGACAGTGGTGATGGAGTCTCCCATACTGTCCCCATCTATGAAGGTTACGCCCTCCCCCATGCCATCCTTCGATTGGACTTGGCCGGTCGTGACCTCACCGACTACCTCATGAAAATTCTGACTGAACGTGGGTACAGCTTCACCACAACTGGTGAGTATTTCATGCTTTAGAGTATCAAAATACTACATAATAATACTTATTTTTTTAAATAAATGTTATATAAATCAGTGCGTCTGTGTAATATACCATATTTAACAACAAATTAAGCGCTTTCGAATTAAATTAATATTCGTACGATAGTATTTGCAAAGTGACAGTCTAAATAAATAGTAAGGTAATTTTTTTTCTAGGCTTTGTTTGGGTTTTTAATTAGTCAGTGCTGTAACGTGTCATAAATAAGATATCATATAAAACTTGTTTCTTGCCAAGTATGGTTATATTAGTTAGGCCTATATTTGTGATCATTTTAACAATGTAAATGGTTATCTACAGCTGAGCGAGAAATTGTTCGCGACATCAAAGAGAAACTGTGCTATGTTGCTCTGGATTTTGAGCACGAGATGACGACCGCTGCCTCCTCCTCCTCCTTGGAAAAATCTTACGAGCTACCCGATGGTCAGGTAATTACTATTGGTAACGAGAGATTCCGCTGTCCTGAAGCCATGTTCCAGCCATCCTTCTTGGGTATGGAAGCCTGTGGCATCCACGAGACCACTTTCAACTCCATAATGAAATGCGACGTGGATATCCGTAAGGACCTGTATGCCAACACCGTGTTATCGGGAGGAAGCACTATGTTCCCAGGCATTGCTGATAGAATGCAGAAAGAAATAGGTGCTCTTGCCCCCAGCACGATGAAAATTAAAATCATTGCGCCCCCCGAAAGGAAGTACTCGGTTTGGATCGGGGGCTCCATCTTAGCTTCTCTGTCAACATTCCAACAGATGTGGATCTCGAAACAAGAATACGACGAATCTGGTCCGAGCATCGTCCACCGCAAGTGTTTCTAAGCCATCATTCCAAATTAGTGTTAATAGCGGTAAATTCGAGAGTTGTTTTTAAGTTATGAAAGAAAAGTGTGAAGAGCAAGTTGCCAGTTAATAAGTTCCAAATGGTAAGGTTGAAGACTTACCATTCATTTACCATCAGTGAAAGTCAGTCGGAATAAGTCTGGAATTTTGAACAGATATAAACTGCACAGTAATGCTTTGTATGTTTGCTTTTGGTTTCACGATTAAAATTCGCATTTTCATTTTTTTTTCCTTGCTTGGCAGTGCAATCACAAGTCAACACTGTCTATTTCTACCAAACTTTAAACTACTGCCAAATGACAAATTTATCTTATTAAAATCTCTTGAGAAACTCAGTTTTGTTGTACATTTAAAACAGAATAAAATCTGAGATGTTTGGTAAGACAAGTATTGTTCTCGGTGTTAAAGCTTATTGAATTTCTTATACAAGAACTTCACAAACATCAAAAATGAATTTAATTTCACAAGAAACAAACTTTTTAAAGCATCTTAAATATTCAAATAAACGTATTTTAGCTTTGCGTCTTTACTTTCTACGTGTACTAGTAAAAACAAACTTTAGGAAATTTTCTTAGCAACTTTACGGTAATTTTTTAGGCCCAATCCCACGTCATACGACTTTGCTGGAAAGCTTCCTGTAATGCAGGAAAACTTATTTTATATAATTTAAAATACGTAGCAAGTTTTATTTTTAGGGATAAATTTACGTATAGAATTTTTAAGTGTATTAGAAATGTTTTTGTTAATGTACACGCGTTAGTAAAGTGTCTTAACACCATATTTCGGTTTAATTGTATGTTACAAGACCGGCACAAGCGTTACTTACATTACCCAGAATTCTACGTTATTGCCAACTCCCCTTAGAAGGCGCTCTTTCATTACCTTATATGGTCATGTTGAAGCGGAGCAGCCGGCGATGACCTCAGTATGCGCAGTATTGATTCATAAAACCGTTTTGACCACACTTGGAACAGAGAAAGACTGTAGTACTACTGGCAGCTGTAAGGGTCACGTGAGGTTGTTGTTTCAAAGGAATTTTTGTCGTAGGACTTGCGTGTATATATTTACGTGAGGGGGGGGGGGGTGAGACGGACGTTCACCTGCATTCTTGAGTTTAAACTCGGCTTTAATTTACAGTTAGTTTGTTTTTTATTAAAGAATTTGTTCTCAGTTAATTCTCAATGTTACGGGACAGAGTTATTTTCATAAAGATTAATCAAAAATGATAGATGGTTAGTTACTTTTATTGGAGACCGAAATTAAAATTAATAGTCAAAGGGTAAAAAAAACCACACGCAGGTATTTTGTTATTAATATAAAATATTGTTATAATTAAGGTTTGTAACGAAACTAAGATGTTTGTTACTAGACATTACAAAATTTATCAACGGTTAAAAACTAGTTTGATACTGACATGAGAAGTCACTCAACTATTTATCAAGTAATTGTTGCCTTTCATTGTTACATATAAATATTACTTTAACCTCTATAATGTTTTTTTATATAACGGTTCGTATATAATAGGCTAGCTGTGAGGAGTTCGTTTTGTAATTTATACAAAAAGACTGCATCACGTATATCGATTTCTTACCATGAGATGGCAGCACTGAATAGTTTTAGATAACCGCTGTCTAGTCTAATGCAGTCAAACTTCAATAAGAGATTAAAAAATATATAGTTTTCATATATACACAAATTGAGATTAAAGTTGTGATTAGCTTTTCAGAATATACTGCTAGGTTAAAAATTAAATATATTTTACTAAATGCACAAAATCATGTAAATAACTTGTGAAGAAGCTGCTAAAGTTACTCGTTTTTGTAATAAGAAGGAAGTTTTATTTAACTAAAACATCAAAGCCGGAAAGACTCATTTCAAAGTGCCTCACGGCTATTTATATTAAATCTTGTTCATTGTTATTACATTAATAAAGACATTCAAGGTTAGCCCAATGTGAAATAATTCGAGAAAATATCCAGTTCACCACTTTTGGGAGGTTTCATTTGAGCATAAAATTATTTTGAATAAATCGCAAATACACGTGATATTTTATTTTTAAACTGTTGCCTAGGGATCCATGACTTACTTGGTTACAGGATGTATAAATAACAAATTTTTGGTAAATCCCTTGCACCAAGAGATGTGTGTAACAGACAAATGACAGAATTTGTAAACTCCAAGGATAACGAACGGTAATTTGTGGATAAAATTGTGACATTTAGTTTAAAACAATACAATTTATTACAACGTAATTCTTTGCAATTTTTTTTTCGGTTTTAATAGTTCACAACTACTATACCCGCAGTGGGTACTGTATGTTCTTAACTATCGGGTTGTAGTGATGACAAGATTATTCTGTCCCCACACATTCAGGAAGTAAAAGAACGGTTTCTTTGGGGAGCTAGTTTTGGCGGGAAAAAGCTATAACCGGAGAGCAAGCTTTTCTCTAGTTTAGATTGCCGAATTAAGAAGTAAACACAAGTATCTCTATAAAGATTACTTCTGTTACATATTAAAATTACAACATAAGCCCGTTTTTCTTTTAGCAATTAACAGTTTAAATCTAAGCTGAAAATATTCCAAAATTTCCAGTCACATTACTATTAGTTCTATCCGTGATTTACAGTTGTTGTGGTTAGGCCCAATATTAGTTTACAGTTGTTGTAGTTAGGCCTGATATTAATTTATAGTAGTTATGGTTAGGCCTCATATTAATTTATAATTCTTTAACCAGTTTCACTAAATACAGTTACACATGTTTGCTTTTATCCATACTTGTAATATAAAGAGTCAATAAACCACCTTGGTAAGAAAACGTTATCCCTTTCCTGCAGCAAACTTTTAAATTAAGCTGTGTTAGTAAGGTATGTACAGAGAAAAAGGACACGTGAAAAATTCTAAACCTCTGGTTGGTTAATTACTGTACTCGCGTTATTCACTGTGACCACAGCGTTTGGATATTATTCAAAACTAGGAAACACAACTATATATTGTTATGTTAATTTTATTGGCAAACTGAATAAAAATGTAACTGTATTAATACAGATAGTTACAAATCACAAATGTAAGCTAAACGAATCATGAAGGTGCCAAATCAAACAAACAAAACCATGAATAGATGATGGTGATTACAGTTGAAAGAATGTACTACAAGTGAACTGCAAAGGTTTGACAGTGCCATCTGTTGGAATGTTTATGAGTTACACAATGTCCTTGTCTTTTGATTCCAAGTCAGGAAGAGCTATTAAAAAAATAAAAACATGCTTTGAAACTTTTCACAAACTACGTACGTTTTAAAACTAAATTATGATGCCTCGTTAATGTTTGTAGAATATGAATTTAATATCTAATAATATGAATACCTGAAGTATAACATTTCCTCAAAATAGATATACCTACTTTACACCATTAAATCAAGTGAACAGTCATCAACAAGGATTTGTTTGCTTCACTAATTTTGAGGTGACAAGACAAAAAGGAAGGCAGCTATTAACTACCATCCACCACCAACTCTTGGGGAACTCTTTACCAGCAAATAGTGGGATTTAATATGACTAAAACGATGAACATGTTAAGTAACGGATTTTTCAATCCTGCAGATTGCTAGTCAAACAACCTGGCAATCAACATGGAAGTAAAGGCTTGAGCTAGATAACCTACTACACAACCTCCAACAGCTAGATAACCTACTACATAACCTCTGACAGCTAGATAACCTACTACACAACCTCCAACAGCTAGATAACCTACTACACAACCTCCAACAGCTAGATAACCTACTACACAACCTCTGATAGCTAGATAACCTACTACACAACCTCTGATAGCTAGATAACCTACTACATAACCTCTGACAACCAGATAACCTACTACACAACCTCTGATAGCCAGATAACCTACTACACAACCTCTGATAGCCAGATAACCTACTACATAACCTCTGACAGCTAGATAACCTACTACACAACCTCCAACAGCTAGATAACCTACTACATAACCTCCAACAGCTAGATAACCTACTACATAACCTCTGACAACTAGATAACCTACTACATAACCTCTGACAACTAGATAACCTACTACACAACCTCTGATAGCTAGATAACCTACTACATAACCTCTGATAGCTAGATAACCTACTACATAACCTCTGATAGCTAGATAACCTACTACATAACCTCTGATAGCTAGATAACCTACTACACAACCTCCAACAGCTAGATAACCTACTACACAACCTCCAACAGCTAGATAACCTACTACATAACCTCTGATAGCTAGATAACCTACTACACAACCTCCAACTACTAGATAACCTACTACATAACCTCTGATAGCTAGACAACCTCGAACTGCTAGATAACCTCCAACCGCTAGATAACCTGCTACATAACCTCCAACTGCTAGATAACCTACTACATAACCTCCAACTACTAGATAACCTACTACACAACCTCTGACAGCTGGATAACCTACTACATAACCTCTGACAGCTGGATAACCTACTACATAACCTCAGTAATTCTAACTGACGTTTTTAATGTACTTTATTAAATATTTATGAATTCAGTACTGAAGTTTTACAGCAGATACACTGTAGTTATTTAAATGTTAAAAACAAACTACTGTAAAACACTTTTATAATCTTTAATTATGTCGTCCTTCTTTTATACAAGTTATTCTAGTAATTCCAAAAATACGGTATCAGAAAAGAAGAAAGTTAAACATTACCATCATCATCATCACTATCTGGTTCATCATCCTGCAAAAACAAGAATTATTGAGTAATTAGTTTCAATTACAATATTACATTACTTCTAATAAAATCCTCTTGAATAAACAAATTCTTTTGGGCAATAAAAAATACCTGTGATATAAGTTAATAGAAACGTACATTTCAAGAAAAATGAATGGAAAAAGTATTCAAATATGTTACCGTTTGACAAAATAGCTACTGAAAAATAAAGGCACTCAAATTCACAAATTTTAGTGTTCAAAATGTATAAAATAAACACTATCAAACCTGAAACGTGTTATTTTTATTACATTACTTGCAATCACGGGGAAATTTACAACAAATTATTGTACAGAACTAATAACAGTAAAACCAATAAGAAATCAGAAAGATATGTTGTACAGAATAACCTTACAGTTTTGTGATTTTTCGTCAAATTTTAGAAAAGACCAAATTGTCTCTAGCATAAATATCTGGTGATCGGTTTGGTAATTATAAGTTACTCCAGTGATGGGTGTGGTTCTCATAGTGTCATTGGTAAAAATAATTAAGATTACATTTTTAAAATATCCAGAGAAAATATACTGTTGTAGTTTTTCAATATTCTTAAGCTATTAATGAAATTTCACAACTTGTAAGATAATCCACACAGTTACTGTTCTTCTGTTCAGATACGATATGCTGAATAAGAAAGAATATTAGTTTTCTGTAGCTTGACGTAGCCAGATGGAATGTGTGTAGCACGAGGAACCCATGTAGTGTGACATAGCCAGATGGAATGTGTGTAGCATGAGGAACCCATGTAGCATGATATAGCCAGATGGAATGTGTGTAGCGCAAGGAACCCATGTAGTGTGAC
>NW_013677768.1:0-1094 GCF_000517525.1 Limulus polyphemus | reverse complement strand
TGTAGCATGATGTAGCCAGATGGAATGTGTGTAGCGAGGAACCCATGTAGCATGACGTAGCCAGATGGAATGTGTGTGTAGCAAGAGGAACCCATGTAGCATGATATAGTCAGAGGGAATGTGCATAGCGTGATATAGCCAAGGGGAATGTGTGTTGCGCGAGGAACCCACATGGTAAACTTTGTTTTGAAATCAGAAACTATCATTTAACCCTAGAATGCTAGTGTAGGGTCACTATGGCCCCATACCAACTGGTATTAATGACTGAACATTTAATGCTGGTATTTTAGGGTTAAATAGAAGTGTGTTTAGTATAACAATGAACTATGATATGTTACTATGGTAACCAGAAAAGCTGTCTATATTGCCTAATGAAGAGTGGATTGTAGTAAGATATTGTTAGGGTTAGAAAAAACTAAGCCATATTTGTAAAATAAATAATGCTTTACATGAAATATCAGTAATACATAATGGTAAACATGTGTTTCATCTGCAACTTACCAATGGTGATAAATCTTCGTCACCACCAAGTCCACCCATCTGTCCCATCATCTAAAAGAAAAAAGTAAAATTTACAGAAACTACCAATACCACCCGTTTCTTACTTTCTTTACATCAAAAGTTTCTCATTTCTTCAAACACAAGTATTACCATATATAAATAAAACTGCTCTATAAGAATAGAATTAATTAGAAAATATTAGTGGTTTCAAACACTGATCTTACAATAATATGAAACAATAAGTTCTCAAAACACATTTCAAATCAAAAAGTCAAAACTTGAAAAAAACAAAGTTTACTCAAAAGTTTAAATCTTGTGAGGATTATCAACTGTTTTTATGAAGCTTACACACAAGTTTAAATCTAGTGAAGATTATCAACTGTTTTTATGAAGCTTACACCAAAGTTTAAATCTGGTGAGGATTATCCAATGTTTTTATGAAGCTTACACAAAAGTTTAAATCTAGTAAGGATTATCCAATGTTTTTATGAAGCTTAACAAAAGATTAAATCTAGTAAGGATTATCCAATGTTTTTATGAAGCTTACACAAGATTAAATCTAGTGAGGATTATCCAATGTTTTTATGAAACTT
>NW_013677767.1:8473-12929 GCF_000517525.1 Limulus polyphemus | reverse complement strand
ATTTACTAGATAGGGTAGGCTGGTATATAACAGGGGGTGACAACGTGATGAGAAGGTGATGTGTGTATAGAGAGTGAGTAATTGAACTGCAGTCACAGGGTATTGTTGAAGTTAACGTTCGTTCGTGATACTGTTTGTTTTAGCGCGAATATTGAGATTAAATGTATCGCAGAGTTATATTCGGAATAAATAAACCAGTTTTATTAAGTAAAGACTTGTGTCGCTAAAGTTTCGTCGGAACGAAGTTACGGGAAGTTAATTAACAAACGGAGACGTAACACCACCTTTAGCCGTGGTTATGTCAGTTAAAACAGATATTTTAATAGGTTTGTTGTCGTTTATAAATATATCTACATATTTTTATTTGGTTGTTATTTCTCCAAGATCGTTCGATTATTTTAACATCTCTATACGTTTTTCTGAAAATCACCGTAATATATTTAAAATTCTTCTTAGTTATACATAAATCAAATTCTATTTTATTCGTTTTATTTCGTGTTCTGTTTCCACCTTTTTATACTTTACTCGTGCGAATAAATTAAAAAGTTTTCCACTGCGATGTATGACCAATTCGTAAATTGTAACCATTAACGTTCGAACGTGGTTTTGGCGTGTGTTAAAAACATTAACACCTGATTTCTGGTTCTGTCCATTTTATCTACAAAAATACCTTTCTCACTGTATTTATAAACCTACTGGTACAACAGGATCAACTTGTGCCGCGTCTATTGTAATCTAACTTAACCTTTCTTGGCAGGAAATAATAACGTACCTGTCCCACTGTTGTAGGGCTGAACAGGAAATAATAACGTACCTGTCCCACTGTTGTAGGCCTGTACAGGAAATAATAACGTACCTGTCCCACTGTTGCAGTAAAGGTCGTTAGGTTTTTTATATGCATCAGTGAATTTTATAACACATATGCTGAGTATTATATGCAAAAATATCCATTATGTGAAATGCGAAAAATACAATATATTATTTTGTATTTATAACAATGCTGGTAATCTATTAAGATTTAGTAACTCAAACACCTTAACGTTGTAGCATAAAGCACGTAAAGCGTTGCACTTTCTTTACACAGTAGAAACTTGTGTTAAACAACACATCTTCACGTGTTTGGATGCTACACAAGGTCAAATTACAGACAACACAATCATTATGGGTTAACAAAGTACAATAATGAAAATGTGTCTTTACGATACAACAGTGTATTTAAAATAAATATCATTTTAATTTGAACACTGCAAATCATGTGCGTCGTTAGAAAAACAAACAGTTCGTGTGTTTATATTGTTGCTATACAAACATTTGTGTTATAGTTCACACACAGAATTTCTTACACTGTGCAGAATTAAGTTTATCTCTGTTAAACTCTAAACTTACCTGTGTTCTAGAGACAGACACAATGACCACGTTAGAAGCGTGTAGAGTGCCCATATTACAGCATGTATTTTATAAATCACATATTAATTCACTAAGCCTTTTTCCTCAATGCATGTTCTCTATTAGACATTACAAAATGAAATTTCTAAATATAGCCTATGTCTTTTTTCTGTTAGTTCAAAACATAATCACAAATAAACTAATCCTCCAAGACGATTTTTGTGTTACACGAACCGTATTGCAATTCCGCGAGACTTTTATTATATAAGATAAACAATATGTTACATTAACCGAATGGAGGGGTATTATTCTCATATTTAGCATTGAATCGATAGAATTTGTTTATGTTCTTAAACAATTTTAAACTAATCAAAAAATCTGAAAGCCAAAACTTGTTGACGGTAGCATCGCTATTGTGGCATGTTACTACAAATAAGGTAAGAAAACAGTTTGGAAATATTTTGTATTATAAAATTTAGGTCACATAAAGTACTGGTTACTTTCATAACTAAAATAATAAGTTTTAATCAAGTGTAGTGTTACCGGCATGCACTTCACTATTCTCAGATAATATTCTTTTTTTTTGGGGGGGGGGTAGGGGTGAGAAAGCATTCAAGCATTTTGACTAAGAAAAAACGTATAACACACTTTTATAACACCGATTGACAGGGTGAATAGTGAAGCCTAAAAACGAGACTTTTCACACGTTCTGCAAGACATGAACTAAATCCTCGCACTTTCCACAAAGCATGAACTCTTTTTTTTAAGTTTTTCTCTAAGACTGCTCGTGCTATAAAAGATTTCCCTTTTCCCGCGACTGTGAGAAGTTGATACCTGTTGTTACTCTTGGGAGACAGTAATATATCTTGAGATTAGAATGTTTACTTCTAAGACCTTGGAAACTTTCAACTGTTTAATGTGCAAATAACGACACCGTAACCGAAGAAAAGTCATCTGTTACTGAACATACTTGTTCTGTTGAAACTAACTTTTGTTTCATACACGGATATATGGTAATTATAACTATCTTGTGTTTCATACACGGATATATGATACTTATAACTAACTTGTGTTTCATACACGGAGATGTGGTACTTATAAGTAACTTGTGTTTCATACACGGATATATGATACTTATAACTAACTTGTGTTTCATACACGGATATATGATACTTATAACTAACTTGTGTTTCATACACGGAGATATGGTACTTATACTAACTAGTGTTTCATACACGGATATATGGTACTTATAACTAACTTGTGTTTCATACACGGAGATATGGTACTTATAACTATCTTGTGTTTCATACACGGATATATGATACTTATAACTAACTTGTGTTTCATACACGGAGATATGGTACTTATAACTAACTAGTGTTTCATACACGGATATATGGTACTTATAAAACCTTGTATTTCATACACAGATATATGATACTTATAACTAACTTGTGTTTCATACACGGATATATGGTACTTATAACTATCTTGTGTTTCATACACGGTTATTTGGTACTTATAACTAACTTGTGTTTCATACACGAATATATGATACTTATAGTAAATAACTATAATAACTTTAATAACTGAAAGTAGAATAATTAAGATCTTTTACGAATTCAGGAAAAATCTCCTATTGCATCTTCTATTTCAATGATACTTTACAGCTCTTTGAACATTAAACCCAAATCGATATATAACGTCAGGCATACTGATTAAACAGTCTGATATTTATTAGTCTCGCAGTTACAGTGATGTTGTTCTAAAGATACAATTCTTAATATCACATTGTAATATTTCTTATATCACTGGCATTATTCTATATAATATTCTATATATTTCCATATCCTAATGAAAGATATTAAAAATGTTTTTTTAACTGGTGTTAACACGTGATTTACAGCACTTACTAAAAATCATGTGTTGAGACAACACTTTACATAAACATTCTCTATCTAGTTTGTTTTTTGTTAAACACAAAGCTATATAATGGACTAGTTGTGCTATCGAATCCCGATTTTTAGCGTTAAGTATGTCTCGTCTTAAAGAAAAGCTTAACTATGATTGTATTTTACTTGAAAGTTGTATAAGTTGTGACATAAAATGATTTTGAATTTTCAAGCTGATTTCAAAAACAGGAGAAAATCGTTCATGGATACTCAGATAAGACACAGCAGGAATGGAAAAATGAAAGATAACATTACTTAAATACAGACATTTCACGGACGTTACATCTTGGAAACGAAACCGGTCGCGACACAGTCAACTCTAGGACTTTAGGATGACTCTAATCATTCTGAAACCACGTTTATAAATCACTCCCAGGATTCGCGTGACAGAAAGAACTAATATCAGAGTAGTTTTTATGTTAATACTGTATACATATCTGTTATTTTTGTTTTACAATATTAAAATGAAAACTTCAAAAAGTATATAGGAGAACTTTGGGTAACACTAAATTTTGTCACATTTTCACTAACGTCCTTTCTAGATATTCCAACAACCGGTTCGTTACATTTTCACTAACGTCCTTCCCAGATATTCCAAAAACCGGTTTGTTACATTTTCACTAACGTCCGTCCTAGATATTCCAACAACCGGTTTGTTACATTTTTACTAACGTCCTTTCTAGATATTCCAACAACCGGTTTGTTACATTTTCACTAACGTCCTTCCTAGATATTCCAACAACCGGTTTGTTACATTTTCACTAACGTCCTTCCTAGATATTCCAACGGTTTGTTACATTTTCACTAACGTCCTTCCTAGATATTCCAACAACCGGTTTGTTACATTTTCACTAACGTCCTTCCTAGATATTCCAACGGTTTGTTACATTTTCACTAACGTCCTTCCCAGATATTCCAAAAACCAGTTTGTTACATTTTCACTAACGTCCTTACTAGATATTCCAACAACCGGTTTGTTACATTTTCACTAACGTCCTTCCTAGATATTCCAACGGTTTGTTACATTTTCACTAACGTCCGTCCTAGATATTCCAATAACCGGTTTGTTACATTTTCACTAACGTCCGTCCTAGATATTCCAATAACCGGTTTGT
>NW_013677767.1:6441-7662 GCF_000517525.1 Limulus polyphemus | reverse complement strand
AACAATCGCAGGCCTATGTTAACAATAAAACCATAGCAAGCCTGTGTTAACAATAAAACCATCAACAAATAATTTGATAAATTCTAATAACACAGGCCTGTGATGGTTTTATTGTTAACACAGGCCCGTGTTATTAGAATTTACCAAATTATTTGTTCAATGAAATCAGTCAAGTAGGTTGTTGGCTCTGAAACACATAGTGCTTAGTCTAAAACTTTAATTTAAATTATTCGGAGTAAAGTATATTACGATTATAAAATTAGCATTAAGACCTAAATTATATTTGTTCTTATTTTGAGTGCTTAGGTTCAGTCTACACTGACCTCTATCTATGTGTTAGTAAACAGACACCAAACTTTTAAGATTCAATTCATTCAGAAACAATCAATCTTATTGTGATATAAGTTTACCCAAACTAAATATCTCTAGGTAGTTATTATTTATCATTTTAAAGGCATACTAACTTATTAAATATTTATTCATATCATGATTCAGTATGATAACTTTAAAACTTATAATAAAAATTTTCTGATATTTAGGGGGATATCAAGAAGTAAATAATGTTTATCCAACGATAAACATTAAATATGTTTAAAGATCTTCTTTAAAGATTAAACAGTATTTTCTGGTGTTTTGAAAGACAGTTTTATCATCAAATGTTCATAACGTAATTAAACCTAAAACCGTAAATACATTCTCTCCAGTGTTAAAACATACTGTACATATCAGGAGGAGAAGGCGGGAAAATACGGCCGGGCGTAGACATCGGTATCGCTTTGCGGCAGAAAAACCCCAAATCCAATCCGATAATACGGCCAACTTACTTTTGAAAGCGGTTTTCACCAAATAGGATAAATGTAATAATTTTTTCATGAAATTCTTGTAGGTGTAAATGTAATTTCTTGTTAAAGATTGGATATAGACCTATTTTACATATATATAGTAGGTGTAAATGTAATTTGTTGTTAAAGATTGGATATAAACCTATTTTATATATATACAGTAGGTGTAAATGTAATTTCTTGTTAAATATTTAATGTAGACCTATTTTATATATATATAGTAGGTGTAAATGTAATTTCTTGTTAAAGATTGGATATAAACCTATTTTATATATATACAGTAGGTGTAAATGTAATTTCTTGTTAAAGATTGGATATACACCTATTTTATATATAGTAGGTGTAAATGTAATTTCTTGTTAAAGATTGGATATACACC
>NW_013677767.1:0-5453 GCF_000517525.1 Limulus polyphemus | reverse complement strand
ATAGTAGGTGTAAATGTAATTTCTTGTTAAAGATTGGATATACACCTATTTTATATATAGTAGGTGTAAATGTAATTTCTTGTTAAAGATTGGATATAGACCTATTTTATATATAAACAGTAAGTGTAAATGTAATTTCTTGTTAAAGATTGGATATAAACTTCTTGTGGTTGGTCACCTGTAAGGTTAGATAACCCACCCCACCCCAAGATGGACTAAAATGTCCCATCTGACATAGAACAAATTCAATTCAAAATAAATGATGCGTTTACCAACTGTAATTAAATAACCGTTAAAATGTTCCAGGCAGAACTCAGAAAGTTCCAGCACATCATATAGGACAACGGCACAAACGAACGTGACTATTGCACGTGGATAAAAAAAGTGCTGTGATAAGCTGCCCACAAGAGGTCGTCTTCCTCTAAGCCATCCATCGTAAAGCAACCGCTGAGTTTGTTTTATATACTGCATTGCTTTGATGAATTACATTCGGGCCCGTTTACACATGGAGTCAAGTGAACAATATAACTAACTGAAATGGCAGAAATTCATGAAACTTATTACGTATTGTTTTTTATTGTTGTTGTTTTTATGTAAGTCTAATCAATTTTTAAAGATGATTACCTCAGTTAAGTGATTATCTGGCCTGGCATGGCCAGGTGATTAGGGCGCTCGACTCGCAATCTGCAGGTCGCGGGCTCGAATCCCCGTCACACCAAATATGTTCGCCTTTTCAGCTGAGGGAGCTTTATAATGTGACGGTCAATCTCACTATTCGTTGGTAAAAGAGTAGGCCAAGAGTTGGCGGTGGGTGGTGATGACTAGCTGCCTTCCCTAGCTGTCTTACACTGCTAAATTAAGGACGGCTAGTGCAGATAGCCCTCGTGTAGCTTTGCGCGAAATTCATAACAAACAAACAAACAAACAAGTGATTATCAAATATTCTGTGATTGTGCCAGAAAAAAACATTCACATCCTTTCCATAAGTAGGTATTAGCTTTTACTACTATTACTTTTTTTATTCATTAAAAAAAAGCCTAAGTTTGTAATGAAATAGGTTGAAACAAAGGTTGGTACACGAGTCTGAAAAGTTTGGGAATTACTGTAGTAGCCTATTATCATTGTGTAAGTATTGGGTCGACAAGAGATAAATGTGGCGTTTTGGAACACTTTCATTAACCACCTCCCAAAAAACGTACATCACGTATAATAGTTAAACGAACCGCCTAAACGTTACGTTTGTGTAGCCAATGTAATGTGTAAAGTTTACTATACACTAATCCCTTATATTGATGGCACACGACGAGACACACATTCAGTATGTAATGCTGTTTGAATACAAGAGGGGAAACAACGCCTCTGTAGCCACAAAGAATGTCAAAGAAGTTTATGGAAATGTTTTGAACGTTCGTAAGTGTCAACGATGGTTCAGCAATTTTCGTTCAGGTGACTTTAGCTTTAAAAACTGTGATGGCAGGGGCCGACATGTTGGAATTGATAATGATGCTCTGAAGACGCTTGTTGAGTCTAACCCAAGACAACACACTCGTGAAATGGCCCTGAAATTGCATGTCTCTCATGGAACAATACGTAAACATCTAAGGAATATGGGGAAAACTCCATAAAGAAGGTGTTTGGGTACCTCACGAACTCTCAAATGATCATCGTTTTCAACGTGTGAACGTCGCTTCGTCTCTTCTGGCGCGTAATGCGCGTGAACCATTTTTGGACAGAATTGTCACCGATGATGAAAAATGGATTCTCCAAGTGAATATTAAACGCCAAAAACAAAGGCTCAGTCCTAGACAAAAACCACTTCCGACACTAAAATCTGGACTCCATCCGCAGTAAGTGATGCTTTGCATGTAGTGGGACATCAAAGGAGTAATTCATTTCGAACTCCTTACTCCACAGCGAACTGTCAATGCAGAGATTTATAGTCAGCAACTGGAACGTTTAAATCAAGCCCTTCATCAGAAACGCCCTTCACTCGTCAATCGGAAAGGTGTTCTTCTTCTCCAGGACAATGCACGTCCCCATGTGGCACGTTTGACGCAACACAAGATTATGCAGTTGGGTTGGGAAGTTCTCCCCCACCCACCATATTCTCTAGACATGGCACCATCATATTATCATCTTTTTCGTTCGCTGTAACACTATCTTCATGGGAAAACGTATGCAAATGTGAAAGGTGTTAAAAAAGCCATCAAAATGTTTTTTTTGTTTGCTTCAAAGCCAAGTGATTTCTCTAATCAGAGAATTAGTAACCTGGTTGTAAGATGGAAAAGCATTATCGATAAGAATGGAGACTATTTCATTTAGTAAATGTTTTGTTTTGATGTATAAGTTGTTCGGGTTTTTTCATCTTGACGACCTAATATATATAGGGACATGTGCATATTATGTAAACAAAGCATTGTTGAAATAATTATTTTAATACAATTTATTCTATGTGAAACTGTATACATAAAGAAGATGAATCATTTTAGCTGCAATGCATATGTATATATATGTGCGTGTGTGACACAAGAGACCAAGATTTTTTCCCGTTGAAGAGTACCAAGGAAAAAAGTATGAATGGAATACTTAAGCCTTTTTTTCCAAATTACATAATAAAAAATTATTACAACGACAATAATACAACGTTATTTCTTTCAAAACTTTCGAACTATTTCAAAGTGAAAATGCAGGCTCCAAATTCAGTACTGCAAAAATTGCGAATTGAAAGCTGTTGTTAAATGAAATTCCGCTATAGGAAGAGAATTCAATAGAAAATATGAAGAAAAAGAAAACGCCCAGTTTTTAAGGAGACCTACAAAACCTAAACATGTTAGCCAATGTCCACTCTAGCAACCTTCTTACCTGTCTCTATCCACTCCTCTGAATGTAGTCTTGGCGAGAAACTGGAGAGGTTGAAAACATATACCGTCAAGTTTCCTTTTCTGAAGGAGACCTGGTGCTCAAATTATAGTTTGTAAATAAATAATTATGAAGTAGTGTTAAATACAAGCAACAAAATGATGAACAAAACTACATCAGCTTGTGTTAAATATCAGGGTAACGTTAAAAAGCAACAAAATGATAAACAGAATGGTGGTAACTGACTTGTGTTTTAAACGCTGGGAAATATATTAGTATTCTGCGTTTGTCGAGAAGAAATTGAGTAAGAATTTTCTACTTCTTTCCACCATCTTACATAAGACGTATAAATTATACTAAAACTTTGTTTAGATAACATAAAGTTTTAAAATATCACAACGCAGCTCATTTACGACTTGAATAATATTTTACGACAAAGGCAGCCAGTAGAAATGGCTGGCTGTAAAATATAAAATCGAGAAATTAGAGTAGACAAGTTAGAAGGCACAAAACTGTGTAACAGAAATGCTGGCGTAATGAAATTTTGCAATTAAAGTTTCGTTCTTTTCTTGCTACTACATGCAATGTTTTGTTATGAATTGCATACAGCTTTTAACTTGATTAAACACTCAAATAATTTTGTATTAATAAAGATATTTCACTACAATCTATCTGAGGTTTATTATCAATAATGCTATTTAAATATTTTTTATGTGTAAATTATGTTTCGTTGTTTTTATTTGTTTATTTCTTAATATTCAAATGGAGATGAAGTCTATTCAGAATTAAAATACGTCATCTGATTAAAATTAATATAGCAAGAACCTTTAATAATTCATTTTCTGATGTTTAATCATATTATCTAAATTATTATGATGTTTAATCATATTATCTAAATTATTATGACGTTTAATCATATTATATAAATTATTATGATGTTTAATCATATTATCTAAAATTCTTATGACGTTTAATCATATTATCTAAATTATTATGGTGTTTAATCATATTATCTAAATTATTATGACGTTTAATCATATTATATAAATTATTTAATCATATTATATAAATTATTTAATCATATTATCTAAATTATTTAATCATATTATCTAAATTATTTAATCGTATTATCTAAATTATTATGATGTTTAATCGTATTATCTAAATTATTATGATGTTTAATCATATTATCTAAATTATTACGACGTGTAATCATATTATATAAATTATTTAATCATATTATATAAATTATTTAATCATATTATCTAAATTATTTAATCATATTATCTAAATTATTATGATGTTTAATCATATTATCTAAATTATTATGGTGTTTAATCATATTATCTATATTATTATGATGTTTAATCATATTATCTAAATTATTATGGTGTTTAATCATATTATCTATATTATTATGGTGTTTAATCATATTATCTAAATTATTATGATGTTTAATCATATTATCTAAATTATTAAGGTGTTTAATCGTATTATCTAAATTATTAAGGTGTTTAATCATATTAACCAAATCATTGTATTCAGTCACGTTATCAGCTTTATCATGATGTTCAGTCACATCATCAGATTTATTATGATGTTTAATCACATTAACCAAATCATTGTATTCAGTCACGTTATCAGCTTTATCATGATGTTCAGTCACATCATCAGATTTATTATGATGTTTAATCACATTAACCAAATCATTGTATTCAGTCACGTTATCAGCTTTATCATGATGTTCAGTCACATCATCAGATTTATTATGATGTTTAATCACATCACCAGCTTGATTATGATGTTCGGTTACATCACTAGTTTTATTATGATGTTTAGTCGCATCACCAGTCTTATGGTGTTTTATAACCGTACTCGTCTTTTATGAAATTATTTAACACATTATCCGTCGTTTTTAGATGTGTTATAAGAAAATCGGTCTTTTGAGATGTTTGATCACGTTATAGGTATTGTCAGTAATTTCCAGTCAAGTTTTGTGTAATACACCAGGTGGCTAATTTTCATGTTAAAAAATATGTAAAGACCTTCCACCAATCTCGATCTTCACTTGAAAGACACGTTCTTCAATAAAACTAGCTACTCAGCTGATTAAAGATCCTTCTCGGCAAGAAGTTCAGAGTTTTCACTGCTTCAGATTTCACGCACCTTGATTTCATTGCTAAACTTCATGGATGATTAGACGACCATGAACTTTCTGCAGCTCAAAACATAACACGCTAATGTTACATCTTTAAAGTCAGTTAAGTAAACATAAAATAACAGATAAGCTACTACGAGGGTGAGAAACTACAGGCGAAGAGAAAGCAAGTATCAAAAGAGAAGTAATTATTATCCATTGAGAAGAAGGTTTGAAACACATGAAGTAATTATTATCCACCAAGAAGAAGGTTTGAAACATTTGATGTAATTATTATCCATCGAGAAGAAGGTGTGAAACATTTGAAGTAATTATTATCCACCGAGAAGAAGGTTTGAAACACTTGAAGTAATTATTATCCATCGAGAAGAAGGTTTGAAACACTTGAAGTAATTATTATCCATCGAGAAGAAGGTTTGGAACATTTGAAGTAATT
>NW_013677766.1:5516-12133 GCF_000517525.1 Limulus polyphemus | reverse complement strand
ACTCACCTCACTTAACAAGAACTGTACAGAAAACATAATGTTGTTTAACTGTTTGTTTATATATGTAAAGATTCCTACTCACCTCACTTAACAAGAACTGTACAGAAAACATAATGTTGTTTAACTGTTTGTTTATATATGTAAAGATTCCTACTCACCTCACTTAACAAGAACTGTACAGAAAACATAATGTTGTTTAACTGTTTGTTTATATATGTAAAGATTCCTACTCACCTCACTTAACAAGAACTGTACAGAAAACATAATGTTGTTTAACTGTTTGTTTATATACGTAAAGATTCCTACTCACCTCACTTAACAAGAACTGTACAGAAAACATGAACTGTTATTTAACTGTTTGTTTATATAAGTAAAGATTCCTCTACTCACCTCACTTAACAAGAACTGTACAGAAAACATAATGTTATTTAACTGTGTGTTTATATAATTATAGATTCCTGCTAACCTCCCTTAACAAAAACTGTATAGAAAACAAGAAATGTTGTTTAACTGTGGGTTTATATAAGTAAAGATTTCTGCTCACCTCACTTAACAAGAACTGTACAGAATACATAATGTTGTTTAACTGTTTGTTTATATACGTAAAGATTCCTTACTTATGTATTCTGTACAGTTCTTGTTAAGTGAGGTGATGTTGTTTAACTGTGGGTTTATAAAGTAAAGATTTCCTACTCACCTCACTTAACAAGAACTGTACAGAAAACATAATGTTGTTTAACTGTTTGTTTATATATGTAAAGATTCCTACTCACCTCTCTTAACAATAACTGTACAGAAAACATAATGTTGTTTAACTGTTTGTTTATATATGTAAAGATTCCTACTCACCTCCCTTAACAAAAACTGTACAGAATACATGAAATGTTGTTTAAGCTGTTTGTTCAGCTGTGGTTGGTTCTGACAAATGAGTGGATGCTTCAGCAGGTTGTGAGCTCTGCAAAAACACTATTAATTAGAACATGTTAATTACAAACAATAAGGACTATAATTATGTAATAACTAGCTTATGTTAGTGCTGTTAGTTTCAATATAAGTTTACAGTTTCAAACAATTAAGAAAAAAAACCTTAAACACGAAGTGAAATCAATTTTACAAATTTAAGTCCTATCTGTATGTAGACTCTGATTCTGATATAAGAGGTTAAAGAGATGAAAATAACACCCAATCCTAGAAAATATTCTTATTAGAAGAAACTATGCATAGGAATAATAAAAAAAAAGCCATAATGATAATAATGGACACTTGGAATAATTTAAAATAGTAATAACTGGAAATAATAATTTTGATTTATTTTATGTTATACTAATTAAGGCTCATGTATATATAACTGATTTAATGATTTAATAGAGTATATCAATTTTAGATATTACATCATCAACAGGATAAAATATCAAACATGACAATCTGTCATGTAATAATAATAATAGTTATACCTTCTTCATACAATAACAACAGTATCCTTCTCAATAGAATAATACCAGCACTATCCTTCTCTGTACACAGTAATAACAACAGTACCCTTCTCTATGTACAGTAATAACAACAGTACCCTTCTCTGTACACAGTAGTTACAGCAGCAGTACTCTTCTCTGTATACAGTAATAGCAGCAGCAGTAACCTTCTCTGTATACAGAAATAGCAGCAGCAGTAACCTTCTCTGTATACAGTAATAAAAGTAGCAGTACTCTTCTCTGTATACAGTAATGACAGCAGCAGTACCCTTCTCTGTATACAATAATGACAGCAGTAGTACCCTTCTCTGTATACAGTAATGACAGCAGCAGTACTCTTCTCTGTATACAGTAATGACAGCAGCAGTAACCTTCTCTGTATACAGTAATGACAGCAGCAGTACTCTTCTCTGTATACAGTAATGACAGCAGCAATGCTCTTCTCTGTATACAGTAATGACAGCAGCAGTACTCTTCTCCGTATACAGTAATGACAGCAGCAGTACTTATCTCCGTATACAGTAATGACAGCAGCAGTAACCTTCTCTGTATACAGTAATAACAGCAGCAATACTCTTCTCTGTACATAGTAATGACAAAAGTACCCTTCTCTGTATACAGTAATAGCAGCAGCAATACTCTTCTCTGTACATAGTAATGACAAAAGTACCCTTCTCTGTATACAGTAATAGCAGCAGCAATACTCTTCTCTGTATATATTAATGACAGCAGCAGTATCCTTCTCTGTACACAGTAATAGCAGCAGCAATACTCTTCTCTGTACATAGTAATGACAGCAGCAGTATCCTTCTCTGTACACAGTAATAGCAGCAGCAATACTCTTCTCTGTAATGACAAAAGTACCCTTCTCTGTATATAGTAATAGCAAAGACAAATAGTTAAAACAGTATGTCAAAAAATAACACAAATATTATAATAAAACAACATGTTTTTAGCCTCCAGTCGTTAATTGATTTTTGACGAAACTTTAGCGACACAAGTCCTTACTTAATAAAACTGGTTTATTCTTTCTGAATATAACTTTACCGATACACTTATTTTCAACAGTCGCTGTATAACAAACGTTTTAACAACGAACGTTAATATCAACAATACTTTCTGACTGCAGTTCAATTACTCACTACCTACACACATTGTCCCGTCACGTTGTGAGCGTCTTATATATATACCAGACTAACATATATCTAGTAAATGCTAGGGCATTCACGAAGGAACAGGATAGTTCTAGAAACGTGGCGTGACACTAGTCACGTGACCTCGCTGACGCAACAATATTAACTCATTTCAGTAACAATGTTGTACCATGATCAGTTGAGAACTACAGCTCTGAGGAATACTGGCTCTCATAAGATCAGAGACAAAATGTCACTAACAGAGCTTTTAAATATTTTATTTAGAAATGCTATAGTGTTAGATCTAGTGAAAATGTTATAACTCACTACACTGTCATCATTACAGAACAATGATTCCTGCACTATCATCTTAATGGAACAATAACCACTCCACTATTACATTTATAGAATAATGATTGTTACACAATTGTCTTTATGCAAAAATACTCACCACGCACCCATCTTTACAGAACAATGATCACCACACAATCATCTTTACAGAACAATGATCACCGCACAATCATCGTTACAGAACAATGATCTATACACATCCATCTTTACAGAACAATGATCACCACAAAATCATCTTTAAAGAACAATGATCACCGCACATCTATCTTTAAAGAACAATGATCACCACACATCCATCTTTACAGAACAATGATCACCACACATCCATCTTTACAGTACAATGATCACCACACATCCATCTTTACAGTACAATGATCACCACACATTCATCTTTACAGAACAATGATGCAATTAGATCTAGTCAAAATGATAAAATTATTTTTTGATGTAACAAATACTAATTATTGTATATTTGAGCCTTGTTAAAAACTTTAGAGGAATAAGTTAGTTTTAATTCATTAGCAAAGAAACAGATTTTTATAATGTACTGTTGTAAGCTTTATTTTATGTAATCTATTTGTTAGCCAGAGAGAGCTGTGTCTCACTGATGAAATGATGACAGTAAGTAATAAGTACCCAAACAATGCTTTATATGTATAAAGAAGTAACTTACTTATAGGAACTTACTACATTTTTCATCAGAACACTGGCCTTAAAAAGATAGGCTAATATTCTGTTGAAACATGTAGTATGTTCCAATAAGTAAATTACTTAATTATGCTTATAAAGCATTGTTTGCATACATATTTAGTTATTATTATTATAATATTAGCTTCCTTACTCAAGTATGTAATGATGATGTTAAGATCACATTAATCCTACAAACCTCTAGAATAAGGGTACATTACAAAATGAAGTTAAATTAGTTGAGATAAAAGAAGAGTTATCTTTTACAAGTAAGTGGATTGATTATACCTTAGTTGTTAGGAGAGAAATGGCATCATTGTAAATGTAAACCTAAAAATCACAACAGTTTAAGTGGTTTTAAAGTTGTAGAAATATCTAAAGGAGGAAATAAAATAAATTTGTTTCATTAAGTGGACAGGACACTGAATCATTTTCATTTGACAACTTATAAGAACCTGCAAAGAAAGAACTACAAGATTTGGTGTCAGAAGTGGGATTTATTTTGGTGAAAATAGAATAGTTTGAAGTAGAATCTCATCTGTTGAAGATGATAACTAAAAGGCAAACAGTAAGGTTCAAGAGTTACCTGAGATTATAAATTTGTTATGAAAAGAGAAAGAAATTCAAAGGAATGAAACTTAAAAGAAAACCAGGAAGAAAATGACAGAAAATTAGGAGAAACAGACAGAAAAATAAAAGATCGTAAAGAAATTTAGAAAGGACATTAAAGAAAGAGAAATACTATTTAAGAAGAATTGAGAATAAAAATCAATCTGATTTACAAAAATATTGATAAAACGACAGATTATACCAATACCATTCAAGAAGTACTTAACTAACGACAAGATTGATATCAGTGATGGGATAAGAAATGTGGAAAAGGAATTATTAAATGCAAATATTAAACAAGCTACTACTCTTTCTGTATTGGCTCAAAAGTTCCTTAAAACACCAAAATATGGATTAGTAGGACTTGTTTGGCCAACACCTGTCAACACTGCTGCTGTATTACCTGTTACTAAAGGACTTTCCTGAGCTAATCCAGCAAAGACATCAGTTCAAGAACTTAGATCAATATCAGCCAATCGAAAACCACCAGACTATAATGAGGAAGGTACCATGGGAGTGTACATTCTTAAAGGAAATTCTCCAGTTGTTACTGGAATTAGAATCCATTAATGTTGCAGATACACAACTAAATGCACCAATCAGGACTTCACGTTTCACAAGCACCACTGCACTTCTGGTAATAAGCTCCCATAAAATGTGTTTTGCAAGGGCTTATTAGAGCCCTGATCAAGTCTGTTATGAAGCTCACTGTTCATGCTATCAGCTGTTTGTTTACATTGAATAAGCTAATAGTTAACTTCACGTGACCCTGATGGTTGCTTTGACTCCAGTACTACATAATGCACAAAGAAAGTGGCAATGGAAGGTAAACATTTAATGTTGTCATTTGTATTTTAACTAGAGAGTAAATGATATTGAGATGGGTTAAGAACACTGAGAAAGTTCAAGCTTTTTCTCTTGTACAATCAAAGCTAGATTGTAAATACATGAAGATTGCAATGAGTTCAATCAATCACTGTTCTTCTGCTAAGTATTTGGATCTGGTACCTATCATGATAACATTACTCTGTACAAAAAAAATTGATTTTTCTAGTAATCGTAGTATTCATAGAGAGGTTTATATATTACTTCAACAATTTAGGTTCATATTTGTAGAAAAGTTAAAGAATGAAATGAAGTAATTTATTTTCATCATGTGGACTGAATGCTGAATTATTTTCACCAGATAATTTAAATACCTAAACAACACATACTGTCACTGTTTAACAACATACTTAATACAGTAGTTAAATACCTAAACAACACATACTGTCACTGTTTAACAACATACTTAATACAGTAGTTAAATACCCAATGAACACTTACCGTCACTGTCTAACAATGTACATAATACAGTAGTTAAATACCTAAACAACATGTACTGTCACTGTCTAACAATGTTCATAATACAGTAGTTAAATACCTAAACAATATGTACTGTCACTGTCTAACAACGTACTTAATACGGTAGTTAAATACCTAAACAACATGTACTGTCACTGTCTAACAACGTACATAATACAATAGTTAATAACCTAAAGAACACGTACCATCACTGCCTAACAACGTACATAATACAGTAGTTAAATACTGTTGCGTCAGCGAGTCACGTGACTACTATGACGCAACGTTTCTAGAACTATCATGTACTTTGTCGAATGTTCAAGTTCTTACTAGATATAGGGTGGGCGGATATATATATATAGGAGGGGACAACGTGACGCGGTAAGGTGTAGATAGTGAGTA
This sequence comes from Limulus polyphemus, assembly GCF_000517525.1. NCBI lineage: Eukaryota > Metazoa > Arthropoda > Merostomata > Xiphosura > Limulidae > Limulus > Limulus polyphemus. The sequence continues at coordinate 6,135 of NW_013677766.1, read as the reverse complement.
ATTGAACTGCAGTCACACGGTATTGTTGAAGTTAACGTTCGTTCCTTACAGTGTTGTTTTAGCGCGAGTATTGAGATTAAGTGTATCGCAGAGTTATATTCGGAAAGAATAAACCAGTTTTATTAAGTAAAGACTTGTGTCGTTAAAGTTTCGTCGGAACGAAGTTACGGAAAGTTAATTAACAAACGGAGACGTAACAATACCTAAACTACACAAAATCGTAGTTCAATACCTGATCTGTCTTACCTTACAACAAAATTAATGATAGTGTTTCATAAAACTATATTTAGTGATACACAATGCAAGCTGAACAAAAGAAACCTCCAATTTTTAAACCTTTAACTATCATGGAATCTTTAAAAATCAAGGTTAAAATATTTTTGGGTGATAAATAGTTAAAGTTATTTTGATATATTTATGTATTTTTGAGATTCAGTGCCTGATATTTACTGAAGAAAAAAATTTAAGATCTGAAATACCTGTTTAATGCATCCTGTGTATCTTCACTTCTAGCAACGAGTAACAGAAGCCGTAACACAAGTGTCACAGAAACAGGAAAGTTTCCAATAAGCTTTGGCAAATCAGCTGTTATTAATTGTACTACTTTGTCAGGTGGCAC
>NW_013677766.1:0-4516 GCF_000517525.1 Limulus polyphemus | reverse complement strand
CGGTTAAGTTATAGTTACGGAAAGAATAAACCAGTTTTATTAAGTAAAGACTTGTGTTGCTGAAGTTTCGTCGGTACGAAGTTACGGAAAATCAATTAACAAACGGAGACGTAACAATACAGTAGTTAAATACCTAAACAACACGTACCATCACTGCCTAACAACGTACATAATACAGTAGTTAAATACCTAAACAACACAAAATAGTAGTTCAATACCTGATCTGTCTTACCTTACAACAAAATTAATTATAGTGTTTCATAAAACTATATTTAGTGATACACAATGCAAGCTAAACAAAAGAAACCTCAAAATTTTAAACCTTTAACTATCATGGAATCTTTAAAAATCAAGGTTAAAATATTTTTGGATGATAAATAGTTTAAGTTATTTCGATATATTTATGTATTTTTGAGATTCAGTGCCTGGTATTTACTGAAGAAAAAGGTTTAAGATCTGAAATACCTGTTTAATGCATCCTGTTTATCTTCACTTCTAGCAACGAGTAACAGAAGCCGTAACACAAGTGTCACAGAAACAGGAAAGTTTCCAATAAGCTTTGGCAAATCAGCTGTTATTAATTGTACTACTTTGTCAGGTGGCACTCCAAAGAAAATAACTTCTCCTTTAAGGTCAAACCCTCTTCTTCCTGCTCGTCCTGACATCTGACAGTAATTTAATGGAGTAAGATACTCACTGTCTCCAAGAAATACAACAGTTTTACAAGGCATGTGTATTCCTAATGCAAGCGTTCCTGTAGCAATGACAATGTTAAGAAATTTATTTCGAAACAACATCTCAACAGTTCTTCTACGTTTGATATCAACTCCACCATGATGGTAAGATATGCCTCTACAAAGACTGCTACTAAAATGTTTCACGTCTTTTTTATCAAATGCTTTACAGAGCCTGTCATGTAGAAATTGGGTTTCTTTTCGATCTATAACACCATAGTTTGCATAAGTGAAATCTTGCAAAGGTTTATTTTCAAAAAGAAAATTCACTTTTTCATTTTCAAATGTTTCAGCAACTAGATCTTCAATAGAGTTTGACCTTTCACTAGCATCATTACAGGATGAAGCAGCTTTCAGTTCTTTCTCTTTATCTCTTATACGTTTAATTTTCTTTACTTTTGGTTTCTTCATTTTTTCAGCAACTTTCATTGACTTCGACTGTTTATATGCATCTTCTTTAGTTTTCAACTCTTTTGCAACATAAGAGACCAAATCTTCACATAAGCTGCGGTTATAGCAAAAAAAAATAGCTGGGAATTTTCCTTTGTTTTTCATTTTGTCAAGTAGAGGAAGAATATACTGTTTAATATGGCGTTCGTTTTCTTTACTTATATTGGATGCATTGAATGAAAAATTTTGCTGCTTTTGACTTGTTCCCTTAAGGTTAATTATTACCTTTTCTGCCAAAGTAGTTTTTCCAGTTCTTATCCATCTAATAAAAAGTTCCTTTAGTTTGTGTTCATATTTCTTACAATCTTGTTTGGTTAGAAAAGTTTTGGTTTTGAATTCAAAACCTGGCTCCAACTTTTCTAATTCATCATATTTTGGACAAACAATTTTCATGGCATCATAAAGCTGCAGAACTTCAATAGGAGACAAAGTTACATGTTCAGGAAAACGTGGAAGATTTTGCAGATCCTTGACTTTAAAGAGAGATACTGGATGCACATTCTGCAAGTAATCAGTTTCAGGAATATATTGGTAGTTTATGAGATCAGCATGTCTTTCTTTACAAGTTATGAGAGCAACCTTATATTCACGGCCATGTTTTAGCATACCACTTCGTTTATCACAAATTTGTTTGTAATCTTCTATCTTCTGCAACCAAGCACATAAGCCTTCTGGGTTCCGTATTGTTGCAGAGAGTGCCAAGAATGGACAGCAGATAAGTAAGATCAAATGTTCCCAGACTTCAGCTGCATGTTCTGAATCCAAACAATGAATTTCATCAAATATTACAAAGCGAATTTTCTTTGCCCAATCTTGTCTGTGAGGAGCCAAAAGTAGAATCTCAAAACACTGTGGACTGACCCTGATCGTAGAGTTGACCATTTTATCCCAGACACCTGGCAGCGAGAAATGTTTGATGCCATTGACAGTAATCGAACAACACTCATTGTAGCTCCGACTTCTTCAGGAAAGACTTATGCTTCATACTACTGCATAGAAAAAATTTTAAGAGAAAGCGATGATGGAGTTATTGTGTATGTGGCTCCAACAAAAGCCTTAGTGAACCAAGTTCAAGCCACAATTTATGCCAGATTTGGACACAAAAATATGCCAGCTGGAAGAGCTGTTTGTGGGGTTTTCACAAGAGACTATCGTCATTGCACATTAACGTGTCAAGTACTCGTAACTGTACCTGTATTCTCTTGAAAGTAATGCTCCCATGTGCTCTAGCTGAAACCTAACTGTTTCAATAGATCTTACAAAACTTTCTTTCTTTTGATATTTTTCGTTTACAAAAAGTCCTTCTTTATCAATAATTTCATCTAAGCCTACTTGGAAACAGTACTTACTTATTTTCTTTTTATCATGATCTGAAAGCTCTTTTCTAAGATCTGTGAGCAACACTTTAAGATCTTCTATAAAAACTACAAGATCATTAGGATCCATAGTATTACACTTTTTAAGTTTTTCTTCCATTAAATCAACTAAGACTTGAAGACTTAGTAACAAAAGTTTCTTTTTAATTACTTGATCTACAATTTTACTCAGAAGCTGTTTTACACAGTACAATGCTCCTTTATAATCCTTGTTTCTCTTTAAATCATTAATGTTCTCCAAATTATCATCAACAATTTTTTTTTCTCTTTCCCTTATTTCATTCTGCTTCTTATCTATATTACTTTGTATTATTCTTGCAGCACCTTTAGATATTTTGTTATTTTTTTTAGAAGCCTTCTTGCCTTTATCCTGTACAACAATTGCCTTACAATTAGGATGTCTTCGTCCTTCTAATGAACCACCGTAATACTCCATGAAACGATAATACATTTGTTTCTGTTTTAACCATTTCTTTTTAAGAAAGAGATCAGTAGGAGGGATTTCTAAAAATGAATTTTTAGTTTTGTTATAATCATCAGAAAGCAACCTTTTACAGTGCCAATGAGTGATTTCATCAAAATCATAACCATGAAGCACATTTTCTTTAACCCATTTGTCATTAATGTCTTTTACCAATAAATTACTAGAACTCATGATATCACCAACATACTGATCCATCAAAATAGAAGAAACATTAATAATAAAATCATTCATCTTTCGCCCCTTAGATTCAACAATGCTCAACTCTTCCTTCGTAGAAGATTTTATATTCTGCTTCCCCATTACAGGTAGTGTATCTTCATCTATCTTCAACCCTTCAACTAATACCATATATAACAACATTGTTTTGTCATTCAGTTGTAACTTCCTCTTTTTCTTATAAAGGTAAAAGATGTTAACAAAATGTCGACCATCAAACAAGTCTCCGACTTTAGAGAAACTTCCTGAAGATGATGGTACAAGATTTGTCAAACAGTCTTTCAAACAGCTACACATAAGGTTCCAAAACTCCTGCAACTCTTTTTCTTCCTTTCTGTCAAACTTACGTAATGGTTGTGCACGATACTTTAAAGGTAATGTTACAAGAATAGCTAAATGCAAAGCATACACTTGAATAAAGAATACCATATTTGATTTAATTTTCATAACATTACTAAGCGCCTGACAGGTTAGTAAAACCCTAACATCCTTGTTATCAAAGTTGTTTAAATCTTGAAGAGGTTCAGGGACTAAAGGTAGAGTTTGATAAGTTGATAAGAACAAATTTCTGTATATATTTTGTAAACAACTGCCTTTACAAATTTTCCTCTCATACAGTTTATATAGTCTTTGATGTCTTGTCTCAGAATTACAAAAGTACCCTTTTACTTCTCGAACATCAAACTCAATGCCATCAATGAAAGCATAACTACAACCCAAAGAAAGATACTTTAGTCTTCCAATAAGAAAAATCTCATCCAGATTCTTTATCAAATCTGATGACCGATCTGAGGAAAGAATGAATGATGGACTTTCATCAATTAAATATTGTTCAAACATAGGATCAAATACATCAATAAACTCATCAATAATAGTGATATTCGTATTTCTCTGAAAGTGTTCAATCAGCAACAGTCTTGCAAGTGCAACAGAAGGAACAGATGTCCATACCTTGTCAAAACTTTTGAAGAACAAAAGTTTAAAATTAGCTTCTTTTTCCAAAAACATATATAAGAACCTCTCAAACAAATAAACTAGGTGCAATGGTTGACCTCCAAACTCCCAAGAAAGGTCAGGGTGGAGTAGGAACTCAATAAACAAACCTTCTCCATCAATGAGAAACTGACGAACGTCCGAAAAGTGATTTCGAAGATCTAAGTATTCAATATGAAAAGAAGCAAAAATCTCCTTCAAACACTTTAGTTTACCACTGTTGATGGTCGAAGATCCAAGTGTAGAAGTTTCATTCCCATCTG
>NW_013677765.1:10970-13225 GCF_000517525.1 Limulus polyphemus | reverse complement strand
AAGAACATTTCCTGATGAAGCAGATGAACCCCATATGAAGCAGAAGCCAACGAGACGGAGACCAGTACGAAAGAAGATACATCCCATAAAATTAAGAGACTTTGTTGAATTGTAATTTTGCGATTGTAATTCTGTACATTTAATTAAGTTATTGTTAATTGTTATTGGTTTATTGTAAGTGGCTATTGTTCGGGACGAACAATACTAAAGAGGGGGCAGTGTTGCGTGAGCGAGGTCATGTGGCTAATGTCACCCCACTTCTCTCGAACCTTCAGGAATAGTAGGGAGATTACTAGATATAGGGTAGTCTGGTATATATATATAAGAGGGTGACAACGTGACGAGGGAGTGTGTGTGTGTAGACAGTGAGTAATTGATCTGCAGTCAGAGAGTATTATTGGGCACGTTCGTTGTTATAGCGCGATTGTTGAAATTAAGTGTATTGTAAAGTTATATTCGGAAAGAATAAACCAGTTTTATTAAGTAAGGACTTGTGTCGCTAAAGTTTCGTCGGAATGAAGTTACGGAAATTTAATTAACAAATGGAGATGTAACAATACCATCTTCAAGCTTTAACTGGTCCCATTGCGCCCAATAGTGCTTTGTCACAGGGCTTAGACTAGACATCTTCTCCCAAGCAGGGCGTCAAACACTTGCTTTTAAAAAATCAATTATTGGCTTCAAATCTTGATCTTTCTAATGCTCTGCTTTAACCCAATGACTACCGGGTTCTAACTTTCTTAGTAGGCAATGCAAGTGTGCATTTGTGAAAAAATGATAGAGAACTTATATTTTAATGGGTTTCTGATTTTATTTTTATAAATAGTAGCATAACATTCAATTATTTGTACAAAATTGTATTCTTTAATGAAGTTTATAAAACTGCGTCTGGGCGTGTTAAACCTCAGTTGTAAAACTTTTAGCCAATCTTAGTCGAAAGTGTCAATTTCAGTACCAATTATTCCAATTGCTGTATCTCCCATTTGACAAATCATAGGATGATAAGAAAAGCACGTGATGAAACGTTGTTCTCTGGATTTTACAATATGAATGTGGATGGTGCTTATTATAGTAACTGCCATTTTATGTAGAGGTTGTATTTAGTACTGGCCAATAGGGCTTTTCTATGTGTTAGAAAAGTTGCTTCTGGAAAAAACTGCATGGGATATACTGACTTTTATTTTTCTTATATAGTAGCTTAAGTCATGCTGCATGATATATCTGTTCATATTAATCATTATGTTGAAAAATTAACTCAAAATAGATATATTTTTTAGGAAAGAAGTTGATCCACGATTGTTAGGGTTAAGAGTTACTGAGTGGCGAGTGCAAAGTCTTTACATGAATAGACTTAGGATTTTGAACTGAAAGAGTTTCTGATTTTTTATATTCTTTTGAATTTAAATTTGTAGTTTTAAGCTCAATAATTTAGCATAATTTTATATTTAGCTCTCCCCTTTAGCACGGACTCTCGTCCTAAACTTAGCCCTGTAGACTTCTGACTGATTTTGGGTTCAATACCTGAGTTCTAGAGCCGCTACCAGTGCTCTATAGTTGTGTCTTTCGTCTGTTGACAACTGTCCAAGTATTTCCAGTGGTTGTCCCTTCAAGCTCGTTGTCAGATATACTGCTTTCTGCTCCTGTGTCCAGCCATTCATCTCTGCCAGTAGCTCAAATTGTGCTCTATATGCTTCCCACAGTGCCTTCCCATTGAATTCCTGTAGCTTCCTTTGCACTGGTTCACTCCTATTACTGACATTCATATCTGGGATGTGACTTCTAACAGGGCTGAAGATGTCTGTATTAGGGTTTAGCTGCGGGGTCTGGAAGGGGCTTGTCATTGTCTGGAGCTAGTTAAGTCGATGGTTAATGTATCCTCCTTGTGTAAAAGACAATAAATCGTCCTTTAACGTATCTAATTCGCTTTTAAATTTACTAATGTTTTCCGTTTGTACTTCTTGTTTCCTTTCTTGTTCCAGTTGCCACTGCTGTAATTTGTCTTCTTGTTTCCTTTCTTGTTCCAGTTGCCACTGCTGTAATTTTTCTTCTTGTTTCTTTTCTTTTCCCCCCAACAACTGCTGTAATTTCTCTTCTTGATTATTTTCTTTCTCCTCCAACAACTGCTGTAATTTCTCTTCTTGTTTATTTTCTTTCTCCTCCAACCACTGCTGTAGTCTCTCTTCTTGTTTCTTTTCTTTTTCCTTCAACAACTTCTGTAATCACACATCTCTAGTAAATGCTAGAGCATACACGAA
>NW_013677765.1:6831-10188 GCF_000517525.1 Limulus polyphemus | reverse complement strand
CTCCATCATCATTAAAATGAGTTGAAGAGAAAAAAAAGACAATCTTTCACATGGGATAGTGGTAAGTCTACAAACTTACAATGGTAAAATTCGGGAGTCGATTCCCCGTGGCTAGGGTGTAGGTTGGTGTGATTCTTAGTTAGTTGTTTGAGTGTTCCAATCATTAGAGGCGAAGGGTCCGGGTCTGAGTTGACCTGAGATACATTTTGAGCTCTTTACGACTCCCTTTTCATTGCAAATTAGAATATCCATTTAGACCCTATTTCTTTTTTACAACAGAGTCTTGCAATGCTGGATACAACATAACTGAAAATCATTAGTCAATTAGGACATAAGACTAATCAAATTTTGTACATTGGCATTCCTTTTTAATAATGCCCCCAATGGCACAGTGGAATATCTGCGCACTTATACCGCTAGAAACCAGGTTTCGATACCCGTGGTGAGCAGAGCATATATAGCCCTTTGTGTAGCTTTGTACTTAACAGCAAAACAGTAACTAACAACAAACAAACCTTTTTAATAAAACTGATTTCTTAAATATCATACAGTCTTCACAGTAGATAATCCTTGTTTTTATTATGTTAATATAGCTAGATTGTGCATTCATTCCCTTGAACTTGACAAACAGCATATATTCAAGAGATTTTAAACCACATAGTAAAAGTTTTTTATTTAGATATATATATATAGTTAAAATTATTTCGAATAAATTTTATTTTTTGTTTTAGTTATGGTTGGTCTGTCAGCAATACATAACAATAGCACAGCAAAACTTTAAAAAGTAGCTTACATTGAAGTTCTCCATATAGTTTAATAGAATTTTATATTCATAAACAAACTTGACAAAGATGAAAACCAAATGAATTTATTCCCGAATCTCTCCAAAGTATTCAATTCAATGTAGTATAAACCATAATATACTGTTACGTCTCTGGTTGTTGGTTAATTTTATGTAGAAATTCTTTCCGAAAAGCTTCAGCGATACAAGTCCTTTCTTAAATAAAACTAGTTCTCAATACAACTTTGTAATACACTTAATTTCCACAATCACTTTAACTTAAACATACGCTAGAATTCACAACGATTCACACATATTACTTACGGCTTGGCTCGATTATCTGTCTCTATATCACTGTCTGCAATTCAATTCTCGCCGTCACTTTATTTGCCAGCTTATATACTATAAAAGCGCGAGTCTGGTAAACGCTCGAGCCTTCAGGAACGTTCGAGATACTCATTACGTGTTACCAGCGTCACGTGACTTCCGCTGTCGTAACAATACCTTTGTTTTAAATTACCTACAAAGAAATTTGAATATAATGCTAGAAAATACATGTAAAGAATATGCTGATAAAAAGCTCAAATTATGAATTAATAGTTTCTTTTGAGTTTACTTACTGATTAAATATATTTGATTATAAATTACAACTTTTATAGTAAGTAAGATTTGTTTTAGATTAGGTACGTCGTTTGGATCAATGGTGCTATCATTCTCAAGTACACTGGGGGGGGGGGGACCAAGAGGAAACTTCATATATATATATATATACAAATATGCATTAACACTGTAATTATTTGCACATGTACACGTACATACATTATATATATATACATATTGATATCTGTAAAACATCTGTGATTTCAACCATGAGACTTACCAGGCCATAGGCACACATGATGTCAATAGAAGATTTCTGCAGTCCAACAGTGATAACTTCCATATGAGACAACAGGTTGTACATAGTAAGGAAGGTGACTACAAAGTCAAACGATGCCACAAAAGCTAGAAGTCCCTGTGCTTCCACCTTTGCCTTTGGATCCCACTTTGTTTGTGTGAAGGTTTTGTTGTAGTCATCACTGTGCAGACTGTAAGCAATGAATTCAAGGACATTCACCACATATACGTAAGACATGTAGAAATGGGTGTAGCTGTCATGCCTAGTTGGCCAGCGAGTACTACACATATCAATAAGTGGCTTCGTTTTCAATCCAGGGGATAATCTTCATTGTAATACTTTCTAAAAGTCCAGCTTGCTTTAGCCACTCGAAGAAATGAAAACTGATTTAAGTTTGTCTACTGCATTTCTCACATTGGGAATGCTGCATGACGATGCAATGAAAAGATTGAGCTTATGGCTAGAGCAGTGAACATAAGCTGCTAATTCACACTTTCTTCTTAGATGTGCTTGAGCACCAGCAGCTGCACCAGACATGTTTGAATCGCTATCATAGCCTTAACTATGACCATATTTAATGTCCAGTCCAAGCTTCACAATAGCGCATGAAATCTCGCGTCCTATAAACTTTCCAGTAAGTCTGCTGAGCTCACATAAAAATTAAGAAACTCCTATCAAATATTATCTTTCTCATCAAGAAAGCAGATGCACAGGGATATTAACTCTGTTTTGAATGATGAAGCTTCATTAGTGAGAATAAAGAAAAACTGTGCTTCCTTGATTTTAGCTACAACAAACTTTTGTAGTATGTGTATACCAATAATGTGAATCATTTCATTTTGTGTTGATGGTGAGAGGTATGTCGCATTCTTCAGTTTGAGTTTCTCCAGATGAGAGCAAAGGATAGGATCATGCTGGGCAATAAGCTTCACCAGTGCCAAAACGTTACCAGGGTTGCCCTTTACTGTAAGTTGCCTCTGAGTGCTATACGTTGTCGACCACAATACAGCACTGCCTCTGAAACATACTTTAAAATATGATGATTTATCTTTATGTCGTTTGACTTCTTCTTTAGCACCTGTTACATATTAGAATTTCAAATGGTCTGTAACCGAGTTAAATGATACTTAAAATTTAGTAGTTTAATTGTACTTTAGATTAAGCAGTTAAGTAAAAGCCATAATATAGTCAGTTTATGATATTTGCCAACAAGATTGGTACACACAGTTTCATTTTTTAACCCAAGTACGTTTTAATATACACACAACAATACAATTTACAATAACAGTTATTACAAATAGTTATTACAAACAATGATTTATAAACAAAAGTTTCACAGACTTACAAGCAGTATAAAGTCTTCTTTCTAGTCTGGAACTTCATTAATATTTTATCGAGGGTTCACGATGAGCGAGTTAATTTCGAGTTGACGTAAGCACAATTCACTTAACCTGGTAGCTAGCTAGCCCTGTAGTCTTCACTGTTCATACGCCTATTAGAGATTGAGTTTCCACCAATGACGTTAGGTAATGTTTTCGTAAAAGTATTATTGTCCTATGTGAATCCACTCAAGTTAAATGGTTTGTAATGTTCGAAATATGTAAATATTCCTGGTCAAATATCTGAAGTTTTTCTATTGATAAGCGTTATAACAACCACAGTTATAGCTTCCAAAGTT
>NW_013677765.1:2171-6498 GCF_000517525.1 Limulus polyphemus | reverse complement strand
TAGGCGAGAATTTCGCAATACATATTTAACAGTTCAAGCACAGTATGTTTCTGAATATAAATTAGCGTTGATATTAAAATAAATATTTAGTAACGAATTCGTTACAACTCCCTCCTTAAGAATTGGCGTTAGACAATTTTTAACTAAAATGTTATATATATATATACATTGGTAACAATACATTAAATATAATACATTATCCAAACGATTACAAAACTTCAATAACAATTACAGTGTAGAACACAACTAATACAAATAATCTTATGATAGTAAAATTATATAGCACATGAGAGTACATCAGCACAAATGTTATCAACCCCTTTGACATGGATTATCTTCAAATCATACTCTTGTAATGATAAACTCCAATTTAACAGTCTTCTGTTTTTGCCCTTCATTTGGTTTAAAAACATCATCGGGTTATGATCAGTGTAAATGACAATAGGTTGTTGTGATGCAGATACATACATATTAAAATTAGAGTCAATGTTTCTTTTTCTACAGTAGAATAATTCTTTTGGTGACAATTAAACTTTTTAGAAAAATAACAAACAGGGTGTTCAATATCTTTGTAGTCTGATATAATAATAGTATAGCACCAGCACCACAATTGCTGGCATCAACAGCTAATGCAAAAGGTTTATCAAAGTCAGGTGCCATCAATACAGGGTAAGTGCACAACAAAGATTTGACATTTTCAAAAGCAGATTGACATGTTTCAGACCATTTGAATTTTTTTATTTTTCTTCAAAAGGTTTGTTAATGGTACAGTGATGTCAGCAAAATTTTTACAAAACTTTCTGTAATAACCAGCTATTCCCAAAAATTTCATCAAACTTTTCTTGTTCGTAGGAGTTGGATAATTCATAATACAATCAACTTTGGCTTGAATTGGAGAAACTTGACCATGGCCTACTACATGACCTAAGTAAACAACTCTGGCTTTACAGAAGTCACTTTTTGCCAAATTTACAGGGAGATTAGTTTTCTTAAGCCTCTCAAAAACATAACGTAATACACATAAATGTTCTTCCCATCTGTCCCTGGAAATCACAATATCATCAACATAAATTGCAACATCTGACAGATTGTTCAGGCATTGATTTATCATTTGCTGAAAAGTTGCTTTCCAAAAGGCATTACATTGTACTGGTATAACCCACCAGGAGTAACAAAAGCAGAGATTTCTTTTGTTCTGTCAGTTAGAGGAACAGCCCAGTATCCCTTTAGTAGGTCACACTTTGTGATATATCTGACTTTTCCAATTTTATCAATACAATCTTCCATTCTTGGAATGGGATAGGAATCTGTATTTGTCAAAGCATTAGTTTGCAAATTATCAGATTTAGGGACCGATACACAAAAAGAAGACCAATCACTTTTACTGGGCTCTGTAATGCCATTTTCCAGCATGTAACATATTTTTTTACACATCTTATCGGTCTTCATTGGATTCACATGATAGGGATGGTATTTCACAGGAGAAGCATCACCTATATCTACATCCTGAACAGCGATGTTGGTCTGATTAGGAACGTCTGGAAATATACATTCGTATTTAGTCAATAAACTAGCAAGTTAATTTTTCTCTTCAGGAGGCAAGTGATCAAGTTTTGAATTAAGATTGGCCAGAATGTCAGAATTACTCAGTTTGATATTGCATTCGTCTCCAATATTTTAATTTACGGGTGTCTGAGTCAAAGCAACTGTCATCAGTATCAGGAGAACACTCAATGGTTAAAATATTTTCGGATGCATCTCGTATGTGATAGGGCTTCAACATATTAATATGACACAGCTGGATAGCCTTTCGATGATCAGGTGTTTTTATAAAATAGTCTGTGTCATTAACTTTCCAAACAACCTCATAGGGACCATGATACCTAGCTTTGAGTGAATGTCCCATAGTGGGTAACATACCTATACCATGTCACTAGGAGAAAACTTATGCTCTTCAGCCTTACGATCATAAACATTTTTCATTTTAACTTGGGATGACTTCAAATTTTCTCTAGCCAGTTCACAAGCACGTAAGAGTTTGGATCCAAAACTTGGAAATGTAATCCAATAAGTGCATTTCTTTTGGATCATCTTTCAACCACTGTTCCTTCAGCAACTTCAAAGGACCATGCACTGAATGGCCAACCACCAACTCAAATTGGCTAAACCCTAACGGCTCCTGAACTGACTCACGAACAGCAAATAATAATAAATTAACTCCTTCATCCCAATCCTTCTCGTTATCGAGATAGTAAGACTGCATCATATTTTCAAGGTAGAATGGAACCTCTCAAGAGCACCTTGCGATTCTGTATGATATGCACTAGATTTGCTCTGTTTAGTACCGAGCTGATAAACAACTTGTTGAAACAACCCTGACATAAAATTTGATCCTTGATCAGATTGAATTTTCTTGGACAAGCCAAAAAAGACATTGCTCAAAGCCTTAGAAATATTTTGGGCTGAAATGTTTCTCAAAAGGATAACTTCAGGGAATCGAGTGGATGCACACACTAAATTTAACAAATACTGATTCCCCGATGGAGGTTTGGTAAAGACCCAACACAATCAACATTCATACAACTGAAGGGTTCTTCGAATGCTGGGATAGTTTCAGAGGAGCAACAGGAATTTTCAGGTTAGGTTTTCCGACCAACTGTCAGTTATGACAAGTTTTACAAAACTGAGAAACGTCTTCCCTAATTTTTGGCCAAAATGTTTGGTCTCATAATTTTGTCACATGTCTTGTTGACACCTAAATGATCTGCCATGGAAAGTTCATGGGCAATTTTCAATATTTCAGAATGATATGCTTTGGGAACAACGATTTGATAAACAATAGCACAGTTCTCTGAAGCTGGCACATCTAGTGGTCTCCATTTCTTCATAAGCACACCATTTTTGAAAAAATAACCATTTGATATTTCTCCAGTTCATCTTTTGGGAGTGCATATTTAAATATTGAAGAGATCTGCAGATCTTTTTTTTTTTTTGCTCAGTGATCAGTTTACTTTAAGTAAATGGAACTTTACTAGGTGAATCAAATCCCTCACGTCCATTGTTGTCCCTCACCGAGGAATCATCAGCAGGACAATTATCCACAAGATTCTCGTCGGATCTAAAAAATGTTTGAAACAAATCTATAATATCTTCCTCTGAATCCATGTCTATCATTTATTTTTGGCTTAATTTCTTAGCCTGAGTTCGAGTCACAGCACACGAAGGAAACACATCGGAATTCTCCTCAATGACAACATCATCCTTAGATGAAACAGTGAGTGGCTCACTAACCATTTTAAGTTGGGTAACAACTTTTCCCCCAGCCAAATCGTTTCCCAACAATAATGATACACCCTTTATTGGCAGACTCGGTCTTACTCCAACCACAACTGGTCCCGAAACTAAGTCTGATGCTAAATAAATGTTATGAAAGGAACATTAACAAAGCCATACTCAATATCCTGAGCAATAACATACTCACCAGTGGTATAACTCGAACCTAAAGGCAGTATACCTTCTAACAACAATGATTGAGTCGCCCCAGTATCACGTAGAATATGTATGGGTATGAGATTGCCAGTGTCGTTTGTCAAAGACATAGAACCTACAGACACAGAAGGTATAAATTCTTCCCTGATTACATCAACCTTTATATCAGTGGCCAAATCAACAAAATCGGGTGATCTGGTGAAACCATGTCCATATGCGGACACAAACGCACGGGGTGTTGCCTCCTGTTCTTTTTTCTTTTTCAAACACCAACAATCGGACATAACATGACCAGGTTTTTTACAAAAATCGCAGACAGGCCTTGATTGTTTTAAAGAAGTTTTATTCTGACTCTCAAAAGATATCAATTTAGAGGAGCTGGATTTTTGAGAAGGATCCTCAACTTTAGTGGAATGAACAGATACATGTGTTTGTTGAGACGATAGGAATTTCTTTTTATGAAAAGTGGTTTTATGTATTAAAGTGTAATCATCTGAAAGAGTGGCTGCTTCCTGTAGTGTTTCAACTTTCTTTTCATCCAAGTAAGTTTAAGGTCGTCATGTGCACAGCGTTTAAATTCCTCAAATTCTTAGTTTGTCGAAACTGTTGCAAATATGCATAGAATTGCACAATCGAACAAAATAAACCTCTTTTTCGTGAGCAAATTCCATATAAGTTTGATTATCTTGCTTACGATAACCTCGAAACTTTCAGCAATAAGCCTCTGGTACTAGCTCGTTTGCTTTGAGAATAGCTGCTTTAACCTTATCATAATTCGTACAATCTTCTAAAGAGAGAGCGGCATAAGCTTCTTGTGCTTTACCAGTTAAGACACTTT
>NW_013677765.1:0-1196 GCF_000517525.1 Limulus polyphemus | reverse complement strand
AAGACTTGTGTCGTTAAAATTTCGTCGGAACGAAGTTACGGAAAGTTAATTAACAAACGGAGACGTAACAATACACACAACAAT
This sequence comes from Limulus polyphemus, assembly GCF_000517525.1. Classification (NCBI taxonomy): domain Eukaryota; kingdom Metazoa; phylum Arthropoda; class Merostomata; order Xiphosura; family Limulidae; genus Limulus; species Limulus polyphemus. The sequence continues at coordinate 1,112 of NW_013677765.1, read as the reverse complement.
ACAATTACAATAACAGTTATTACGAACAATGATTTATAAATAAAAGTTTCACAAACTTACAACCAATATAAAGTCTTCTTTCTATTCTGGAACTTCATTAATATTGTTACCTCTCCGTTCGTTAATTAATTTTCCGTAAATTCGTTCCGACGAAACTTTAGCGACACAAGTCCTTTCTTAAATAAAACTGGTTTATTCTTTTTGAATAAAACTTTGCGATACACTTAATTTCAACAGTTGCGCTATAACAAACATCTCACGTGCTCGAATTCAACAATACTCATTTCAATTACACACACACGCCTCCTTCTCGTCATTCTTGGCTGGTCTTATATATTGTTGCGTCATCGAGATGACGTGACAATTCTCACGCTCTCTTATTTCTAGAACTATCCCGTATCTTGGCGAATGCTCTAGTATTTGCTAGATAGGGTAGGCTGGTATATAAAAGAGGGGAATGTAATGTGTGTGAGAAGATAGTGAGTAATTGAACTGCAGTCACAGGGTATTGTTGAAGTTAACGTTCGTTCGTTACAGTGTTGTTTTAGCGCGAGTATTGAGATTAAGTGTATCGCAGAGTTATATTCGGAAAGAATAAACCAGTTTTATTAAGTAAAGACTTGTGTGGTTAAAGTTTCGTTGGAACGAAGTTACGGAAAAATCAATTAACAAACGGAGATGTAACAAATTGGTGTCAGAAGTGGAACGAAAAAAAATGGAAACGAGAAGCGGCAAATCAAACTACAACATAGCAGACTTGATGGCTGCAATACAAGAGCAGCAAAAGAAACAAGAAGAACGAGAAATTAAACAAGAAGAGAGATTACAGCAGTTGTTAGAGGAAAAAGAAAAGAAACAAGAAGAACGAGAAATTAAACAAGAAGAGAGATTACAGCAGTTGTTAGATTTCCAAATTGGTGTCAGAAGTGGGATAAAAAAATGGAAACGAGAAGCGGCAAATCAAACTACAGCATAGCAGACTTGATGGCTGCAATACAAGAGCAGCAAAAGAAACAAGAAGAACGAGAAAATGAACGAGAAAAGAGATTACAGCAGTTGTTAGAGGAAAAAGAAAAGAAACAAGAAGAACGAGAAATTAAACAAGAAGAGAG
>NW_013677764.1:11420-12585 GCF_000517525.1 Limulus polyphemus | reverse complement strand
TTGTGTGTGTGTGTGTGTGTGTGTGTGTGTGTGTGTGTGTGTGTGTGTGTGTGTGTGTGTGTGTGTGTGTGTGTGTGTGTGTACGGATTTACTGTTCAGTTAGCTATATCTGAAGAAGAGCATTGCCCGAAACGTTGTGTCTACAACAGTATATATATCAAAATATACGCAGTTAACTCCTTGTCGTCTTCGGTGATTTTACTACAACGTAGTTTTTATCTCTTTCAACAACCACTACGCGTACTTGTTAGCATATGCTAAATATGAAGAGAGCTAACTACACTCTATCGGTGACCTTGAGAATTATTCCCTTCTTGTTAGTTAATTCACGATCATACGACTTTCTACTAACGTATACTATCGTTAAGCAAATATGAGAGCTCTTAGTAATTACTTAAAAGGTTTCGCCTTTCTAAAGAGAACTGGTTTAAGTTTAAACCATCAGGGTTATATAAACTTCAAGAGATGGAATTCAGTAGGTTCAGATACCAAGCAAAATAACTGGAAAATAAGAATTCAACTTGCAGCAGCTTACAGAGGTTTGGAAGCCTACAATATGAATGAAGGCGTATGCAACCATCTAACAGCATTGGCTCCAGCCAGTAGTGACAACGGAGAAGTAATGCTAGTTATACCATACGGTCTGCACTGGAGTGAGGTACATGTAACGAATAAGCCTTGTCAGTTTAAAACTAGGTTATGCCGTAAAGTCCGCAAAGCATCTTTAGGCTATATCTTCATTTAATGATAAAAACCACAGTTTTTAGCTTTTCTCTGTATGTAGACGCTTGATACATTAAGAACGACTGAAATAATAATTTAAGTAATAATTAATATGTATTTGTTACTTTATAGATTTAATAGATATTTGTTGTTACTTTATTAACGTTTTTACGCTTATACTGTGGGGTAAAAATGGCTGCTGCTATGATTTTGTCAGGTTTATGAGTTCGTTGCTGTCCTAATTTAGGATCTTCTTTTTAGTAAATTCTTGAAAATGTTAAAAAGAGAGAGAGAGAAAGGGGGTCCGTGCTGGCTCTCGACGTTCCTGAACTCGGTTCAATACAAACTTCGATATCATGTTCATTAGTATATCATTAGTATATATGTGTGTGTGTGTGTGTGTGTGTGTGTGTGTGTGTGTGTGTGTGTGTGTGTGTGTGTC
>NW_013677764.1:7207-10420 GCF_000517525.1 Limulus polyphemus | reverse complement strand
AGCGTTGTAAGTCCGCAGACATACCGCTGTGCCACTGAGGGGCACATGATAAAAGTAAAACGTTTTATACTGGAAATAAAAAAATATATATATTTATATTTTAATTTTATGAAAAATTAAATCAGGGTAAAGATTCCAATGTTTGCAAATAGTCTTAATTATGATATTGATATTTTTTTCATTAAATTATATTAGATATGCTAAAAATGTCAGCTACCGTTTATCCAGGAAAAATATGTATTATACTTGAAGTTGTTCAATTTTCCACTAATAAACACCAGTAACCGTGTGTGTGTGCTCACAGCAATAAAAGGCTTCATCTAACTGTATTAACTGTTTATTCAATGTTTATATCAAATTTAAGTAACGAGATCTCGTTCAATCTTAGGAACTGTTGAAATCATTTTGTAATATCGAGATGTCCTTGAGAAAGCTCGTGCACTCTACATTTAAACGTTTTGCTTGTTTACAAATGATCAAACGAATATAAATTCCAAGTATTTTAACAATACGTACAGTACATTACTTCCTGCAGTACATTATATACACACCAATATTTCACCTCTTCTAAGAACTGCATACGCCATGGTTAAAACTCATCCAAGTAAAAGTGTTTCATTTATGTCAGTGAAACCTTGAACTATGTCTGATATTTGACTTTATATTACAGGGAAGAAATTTTATTTCATTGACGAAAGATATGTTTGTTGGTTTTGAATTTCGTCCGGACCACTTAAAACCTTTTCCCCTAAACACAATCTTGTAAGAATAATGGGAGCTAATCAACAATCTAATTAACGAAGTGTATTTGAAAACACAGTAGTTAATTCGAGAAACTTTCAAAGTAGAGTATGACCCCTCCTCCCCAACAGTGGCTCATCGGTAAGTCTGATGGCTTATTGCTTTAAAAATCAGGTTTCGACACCTATGATGGGCAGAGCACAGATAGCCCATTGTGTAGTTTTGTGCTTAAAAGCAACAAAACATGATATTGCAGTAAGCAGCACATGATACTTACTTGGATTACCTCAGAAATTTGCACGTCGTCTGTTTGTATGACAAACCAATAAATGCTTTCCAGAAGTATTCCTTATGATGTACCTTTTAATATGATTAAATTTTCTGTTTCCTATCAGTAGAATGCTGAAAGGTCATATTTCAACTTCTTAGTTGTGAACATATAATTGAAAACATTCCTTTAATCAATCATTTTATTCAGTGTACTGTTGGAGCGGTTATTTGTGATTATTTGGTAAAAACAAATCATACACAGTCCAGTCCATTTTATTTATTGAACTTGAAGTTAAACAAATCCTCCTTCAATGATACTAACAGGCTCGAGTTCACAGTAGGCAGTAAAACACAATAATTTCATTTAGTTTCTAGTTTTCCCGTTTCTCCAGTCTTTACTGAAACGCAAACTCAATACTCGGAGACTGGCTTAACTCACTTTACGTCTGACAGTAACAGACGAACTGACTTAAAAAATCGCTAACTCAATAATCAGCCCAAATATACTATAGCCTAACTCGCATTGTCTGATCAAATTGTTTCCTAAACTTCCTTGAAAGTTCTAATTATTAATCCACCAACAACAATATAAACGTCATAATTAGGAAAACGAAACAACAGCATAAACAAAAACAGCTTACAGGCTACAGCATCCAATAGTCAACATGTGTATGACTTATTCATGGATAGGTCTTTTGAAGTTGGCATTTATCCAGATATTGTTTTTTCTATATGTGATATTTACCACGCTATTCAATTCTTAATGGTTTGCTACTTCGTTACGACTGTACGGCAAGCAGCATGAATATCTTTCCATTTTAAGCCTATTACATCATCTTCGTGGATACACTGTTGCCATTCTTCGTCAGGTTTTGACTTTCTATTAACATTGTTCTCCTCCAGTGAGTCTGTGGTAAGTTTACGAACTTACAACGATAAAATCTGTAGTTCGATTCCCCGCGGTGGACATAGCACATATACCCTGTTGTGTAGGATTGCGCTAAAACAACTACGATATGAAAATTGACGCAATATTTTCATTGACGTATGTTGATTTGTAAATTGCTTAGTTGCCAAAAATTATAAATTAAAAGAACACTTTTGGATAGAAATATATTTGCTCCAGTGGATCAGTTTGTTCATGATATTAGTTATTATTTAAAATGAAATCAGCCTTTCAAGTTTGTCGTGTTACACCATTCTTAGACTCACGTCTTACTCAAGAAATTAGTTTTAGAAGTCGTCGCTATTTTAATCCAATAATGTTTGAAACTTGCATATAGTGATTCCGATGTTTAAAAACTTAAGCATATATAAACAGAACATTTTGGATATTCTAGTACATTCAATTTCAAAATCGTGGCAAAAATTTAGGTTGTTTAAAGAAACCAGGGTTTTCAAATATATTGTGATCTCTCTTCGCCCCGCACGTGGTAACAGTTTGTTGATGTTTGTTTGTAATTAAGCACAAATCTACACAATGGGCTATCTGTGCTCTGCCCACCACGGGTATCGAAACCCGGATTCTAGCGTTGTAAGTCCGCAGACATACCGCTGTGCCACTGTGGGGCCAGTTTGTTGAAAAAGCTTCGTGAGAGAAAAAAAAAACGTGAATATTCAAGTTATATCGTGGGATGGTGTGTAATCTTCTCGAGCATTCAGGAAAAGCCGCGAACAGAGAGATCCAGATAACATCAATTTTCAAAATAAAAGGCTCCTGTGGGGCAGAAGGTCCTTCAGGGCGGCATGGATCTGTGGATTCAATGCCTTGGGTAGGATCGATAAATCCAAGCCGAATTAGTATGCAAGGAAAACAAAGACGATGGTTAAAAAGCATGAATTTAAAGTGCCTAATTAATTTCTAAGATAGTTGCGTTCGGATCGCTGAAGACTGGGGACGCAGACGTCTCTGTAATCATAGGCAGGTTGCGAGAAAAATATTGAGTCGGATAGATAGAAGTCGTCCGGTATTGTAGGATCGTAGAGTATAGGCATATAGGATCGGAGTCTCTGAGAGATGTTTGTCGGATGTTGTTCGTCGTTGGTGGGCTTTGATGGCGGTAAGGTTTGTGTGGCTTTTCTCCTTGATTGGTGTTTGGCTTGTGTAGACTGGGTGGCTGATGTGGTTTGTTTGTTATGGATTTCGCGCAAAGCTACACGAGGGCTATCTGCGCTGGCCGTCCCTAATTTAGCGGTGTAAGA
>NW_013677764.1:1606-7197 GCF_000517525.1 Limulus polyphemus | reverse complement strand
GGATTGACTGTCACATTATAACGCCCCACGGCTGAAGGGCGAGCATGTTTGGTGTGACGGAGATTCGAACCCGAGCGCCCTAACCACCTGGCCATGCCGGGCTGGCTAATGTGGAAAAGTCTGTCGTGGTCGCCGAGTCTTCTGTTTCCTAAATTTATGTCTGTGTGGCTTGGTCTAAGGTTGAGGATATCCTGCTTGTTTGGGTTTGAGTAGATTAGTTTGTAGATGAGAATTCATACTTGGTGGCTCCTGAGTGGTTGGCTGATGTTGAGTAGTGGGTACAGGAAGTGGCGAGGCTTGTCGACAGATTTCTTCGGTGAGGTTTCTCGGCTTTAAAGTGAAAAAAGTAAAAGAAGTATCCGTGTGTAAGGATATGATCGATGGTTTGCTTAGACGAAGTGACGATATTTTATAAACTGGGTTGTCTTGCAGGATGTTCTGGAATGGATCCGCTGAACTGCATGGAGTTTATTGTTAGAGGCTTCTTCTAAGGATTGCGGAGAAAAGATTAGAGTTGCTTTTTTTGGTTGTACATATAACATGTGGAAATGATTTAGATGGGTTATAAAGGTGCGTAAAGTCGGCGTGGGGTCAGTTGAATTCATCGATGAAAGCAAATATTTGGTGTGGAGAGAAGTCGAGGGATAATCCGTCAAAGATTACCGATAAAACAGGCGTAATTATCGGCGAAGATATCCCAGGTTTAAGAAACATCTTGACACATGGGCTAAACGGGCAGGTCATGGACCTCCTAAGTTCAACCATAACTATTCCTAATTTCAAACTTCTTACAAAAAGGATGGCAACCAGTCAGCAGCACTCGCCATCTATAAGGCTTCTCTTGACATAATAGCGAAACTGACTCTCTACGGTTATAATGCTTCCGTGACTGAAAGTGCAAAGTATGTTCAACAACATATAGCGGCTCGAACCTTGAACCTGGCGATCCATTGGCCATTGTATACTCATTTTAGTGGTTAATGTGTTATTACATATGAGTAATGTCTTACAAACTTTAAACATATTCATAGCTTCCATTCAGTTATTAAGCTGGAGTACAATCTCATGAGGTGTATAAAATCTAATTTGTACCATATTTTCTTGAACTCAGTGATGACTAGTTTAGGGAACGGTTGAAACAACATTATGTATTAAAAAGTTTTCAATCGAATTAAAGATGTGCCTGATTACCTTAAAGAACAATTGTATATGTTACAACTTTAAATTTTTAGATACTATTGCAAGATGAAAAAAAACTCCTTTGTAATTCTCTATATAAAACAGGCAAAAAAAAAGGCACAACAAGGTTCACCATTTGGACTCGTCCTTACTGTTATTTGGAGTAAAAACGACATTTTTGTAATGTTCTGAAAACTTGATTATCACATTTTTAAAGAGTAAGTTATATGTTTAATAAGTTGCTAAATTTCTAATACGTTTTTAAACGTTCAGGATTTATGCACGTTTAGAGAGTTAGGCCTACTCATAAAAGTTTATTGTTACGTACACTTCTCATCTATTTTAATACAATATTTTAATCCTAATGCAGGTGACTCCGTCTTGTCTTATCGGGCTGAATTCCAATAATGAAGTGATAGAAGGAAAGGGAACTCCTGAGACGTCTGCTGCTTGCATCCATCGTGGTATTTACCGAAGTTGCCCCAATATCCGAAGTATCCTGCATACTCACGCACCTTATGCAACAGCTTTAGGTTTGTTTCGCTCGTAGTTACTTCATAGTGCTACTATTTGAATAATCCAATAATCATAACCAGAAACAAACTCCGAAAATAAAGCCATTGTTCATATCAATTTCATACGCCTGAGTTTTGTGACTGTACGATTACAATTTAGTGCTAAAAGTGAAAGTCACTAGTCCATTAATGAATATTAGTTGTAGAATAAACACATTCAATAGCCTCATCTAGTTTGCTTTTAACAGAGAACAAAATCAAAACAAAGTAGACAAGCTGACACGTGACTGTACTAAACAGTAGCCATTGGTGATATTACAAACGTATGCACGACGTTCTTTTGATTTGTAAAGTTGTCAAGCATTTGAGTTCTTGTGAGTAGTGTAATTGATTGGTAGGTATCACGTGACACTATTTGCATCATTTCATTAGTCACCGAACTTTCCTTAAAACCACTAATTACTAGATTTTGATAGTAAAACTACAAGAGCATTACTCAATACTTATGTCTTTCTTGTAAAGTCGAGAAGGTAAAAACTCTCAAACAATAGTATCCAGCTTGTCTGCTAAATGATTTAGCAAAAGAAATTAGTGGCATCATTGTTACATACTCTTCAAATCCTACATAAACACATGTTCACTTTGATGATTAAATTACAACTAAAAACACCATATATATGACATACAGTCCACCACTCTATGAAGCATAGTCTTGTTTCTTCGGCTTGCCCTTATCTACGGTTACTGATGAGGGGTAAAATTCCAAGAAATCAGTATAATTCATTAACAAGTGGCAAATCGAGTGAATGGTGGGGTTCATCTTTATTTTTAATTGTTACAACCTGTTATTAACTAGATTAAAACTAAATTTAACCATATCTAAAATATGATATAAAGCATCATAAGTTCATTAGTTGTTTTTGTTTGATCTAATAATAAAAAAAAAGATTCACAGAGCAACTTAATTATTCGGCATACAAAGTAAATTTCTGCAAAGACAACCCAATTTTCTGAACTGTCAATACATCTTATATTGTTTTATTATATGTATCGTATTTTAGTTGAATTTTGAAAACTTCAGCTTTACTCATTTTTGTACATTTTCAGGGTGTTTGGAAACGCCAACTCTAAGAATGGTGCATCAGAACTCGGCTCGTTTTCTGAATCGTGAGGCCTACGATACCGACTACTCTGGTTTGGTTCATGATGTGGAGGAAGGAATCCGATTAGGAAATGTTTTGGGGAATAAAGATGCTCTTTTTATGGGGAATCACGGCGTCATTACTGTAGCAGATAACATTGCCTCAGCTTTTGACAATATGTACTACCTTGAGCGTGCTGCAATGGTGCAGGTAAACGTACACAGTGTACAGGAATTTACATTTTTGTTCTACTGAAAATGCTAATATTTATATTACTCATTACAGTACCATAGAGGTTGAGTACGTTATATATTCAAACGATTCTGAAGCCTCACCACGTCGCCACGTCTTGTCATGCTCTATCTGGAAATCACGCCCCTTTACAGTTTCCATTGCAAAATTATGCGACGAAAGGCTGTCTCTCTCCCCCTTAGCTTTCCATAATCGATCTAGTGTACGAGGACGACAGTTTCTTAGTTCCAATATCACTAAGTCCAGCGACTTGACTAGTATGTTTTGTTATGGATTAACATCACTCATTACAGTACCATAGAGGTTGAGTACGTTATATATTCAAACGATTCTGAAGCCTCACCACGTCGCCACGTCTTGTCATGCTCTATCTGGAAATCACGCCCCTTTACAGTTTCCATTGCAAAATTATGCGACGAAAGGCTGTCTCTCTCCCCCTTAGCTTTCCATAATCGATCTAGTGTACGAGGACGACAGTTTCTTAGTTCCAATATCACTAAGTCCAGCGACTTGACTAGTATGTTTTGTTATGGATTAACATCAATACCCAGTCTACTCTTCAGCTGTTTGAGATATTGCAATGGTTTAACTGATATGCCGTGGAAGGAAGTTGTCTACACGCGACTTGTGTTACTTTTACTGATAGAAAACCTTCCTGAACATCTTATGACTGTTGCTTGGGGGAAGTGAACGAATTTTGCCACTGACTTTTGTGTTTGAGGATTCTTACCTGTTACAAGACACTGCACTTTACTTGCAATAGCTAGGGTACAACTTGTTTCAGACCTCTTTCTGGATGGTTCCGGTGCTCCAAGTTTAGTTGTATGCCTTGTTTTCCAATGCCATTAAGTGCAAAGGATATCTTCGTCTTGGAAATTCTAAATACCCAATCTGAAGACGTCTTTATGATGAGTGTATAAATATTTTACATTGGAACAAGCAGTTACTTATTCTTCCCCAAAACGACCAGTTTTCAGTAATATCACATAAAATGTATTTCTTATACATGCCATTCTACCGCGACTTTATATCGGCTGTAGCAGTCATGTGACTTTCCGATTTCATATTCAAAATCGTTTTGATATAGCTACTCAACCATTTAAAAAACATTTCCAGTCTATTAAGCCTAAGCTTTCCCGTGCCCTTACTATAATCCCATGGTATATAATTTTCAATTGTGAAAATTTTAGTTCTTTTAGAGTGATTATGTTTATATTGCAAAGGTTACAAGAACCAATTATTTGAAGCCAGGTTTTGAATAGTGGACCAGGTGATATCATACCAAAGTAAAAAGTGTTCTTCACATTACCGAGACGGTAAAGACGAAAAGCAAAAAAAAACAAAAAAAAACAGAATTCTATCATTCATTATTCATTGTAAATAGTATTAGGCCGTCAAGAAATTAATGTTGCTTTTTCGAAAACTTTCATTAACCACCCCCCAAAAAACGTACGTTAGTGTTGCCTATGTAATGTGTAAAGTTTAGTATACTCTAATACCTTAAAGTGATGGCACACGACGAGACATTCTGCACGTAATGCTGTTTGAATACAAGAAGGAAAACAACGCCTCTGCAGCCACAAAGAATAAAGAAGTTTATGGAAATGTTTTGAACGTTTGTAAGTATCAACGATGGTTCAGCAAATTTCGTTCAGGTAACTTTAGTCTTAAAAACTATGAATGCAGGGACCGACATGTTGGAATTGATATTGATGCTCTGAAGCCTCATGTTGACCCAAGGCAACACACTCGTGAAATAGCCCTGAAATTGCATATCTCTCATGAAACAGTACGTAAACATCTAAAGAATATGGGGAAACTCCATAAAGAAGGTGTTTGGGTGCTTCACGAATTCTTCGATGATCATCGTTTCCAACGTTGTGAACGTTGCTTCGTCTCTTTTGGCGCGTAATGCGTGTGAACCATTTTTGGACAGAATTGTCACCGATGTTGAAAAATGGATTTTCTATGCGAATATTAAACGCCAAAAACAATGGCTCAGTCCTAGGCCAAAAAAAACACTTCCAACCCCAAAACCTGGACTCCATCCACAGAAAGTGATGCTTTGCATTTGGTGGGACATCAAAGGAGTAATTCATGCAATGCAAACTGTCAATGCAGAGATCTACAGTCAGCAATTGGAACGTTTAAATCAAGCCCTTCATCAGAAACGTCCTACACTCATCAATCGGAAAGGTGTTTTTCTTCCCGACAATGCACGTTTGACGCAACACAAGATTATGGAGTTGGGATATAGCACCATCGGATTACCATCTTTTTCGTTCGCTGCAGCACCATCTTAATGGAAAAAACGTATGCAAATGTGGAAGGTGTTAAAGAGGACTTCGAAATATTTTTTGCGTCATAGCCAAGTGATTTCTTTAATCAGGGCATTAACAACCTGATTGTAAGATGGAAAAGTATCATCAATAAGAATGGAGAATATTTCATTTTATAAATGTTTTGTTTTGATATACAAGTAGTTCGGGTTTTTTCATCTAAA